>NC_051451.1:27522517-27551055 GCF_001649575.2 Kryptolebias marmoratus | reverse complement strand
CCTGTTAGGAGCTCTAAACCTGGTCCTGTTTGGAGCTCTAAACCCGGTCCTGTTGGAGCTCTAAACCTGGTCCTGTTGGAGCTCTAAACCCGGTCCTGTTAGGAGCTCTAAACCTGGTCCTGTTGGAGCTCTAAACCCGGTCCTCAGCTGAACCTGCGCAGGGAGAACCTGTTTCTTTCAGGTAACAAAGGTGTGCAACATTCCAGCCGAGCATCCACCTGGATGCCAGAACGACCCCTGCGGTCTGTGACCTTTGACCCCTCAGAGACTGAGACCCACCACCTGCACCACCTGAGTCCCTCGGCGTTTGCCAGATGTTTGGATAGAATATACCTGCTCCTGAAAACAGGGGAGACATGACAGGGCAGGTCACCGGAGAGAGAGCAAAACAAGAGTCGGGTTTCACAGACCCTCTATCAATCAAACATCTCGGAAGCCCACACACACACACACGCAGGAATCCCACCGCCTTCAAAGGAGGATGTGTAAGGATTTTCTTTCTTCTTGTCCTCTGTAACAACTTGGCCAAACTTGAAAATGTCGCTCTAACGTCTGCGGCTGCGTCTGTGTTTAGGAACGCAGAGATGCCACCGGAACGTTAATCCCATGTTTTTAGTTTTTCAAAGAGCGCAGGCAGGACCTCGTACTTTCCCCCCCTGCGATGAGACGAGCGGACTGGAAGAAATGGGCTTTGTTCTGGTGCGGAGAAACAACAGAGAGGCTTGTGTCTGAGCTTCAGCTACAACTTACATTTTCAGATTCCGCTGTTGTAAAAAATCTGCTTACGGTTGTGTTTCTGTTTCTAAATCCAATCCCTGGATTTACTGGCAATCGTGTGAAACTCTAAAAGTCTGATTTGTGTGATAATCTTCCCACATCTCCTGTTCTCAGGTCCGTCTGTTTCCACACCAAGGTTAAGAGCTTTGTGATTTATTGTGTAAACGCTGAGTCAGCAGTCACACAATTATTTACTCATTTTCTATTTTTCCAAACCATTTCGGCAGTCTGTACTTTCCGCTATTCATACATCAAAACATTCAGCTCATTCAGGAGACTTTTGGTTTTTGTAACTTTTATACTTTTTAAAATATTTCACCATATTTAACTAATATTTTCCCCCATAGACATGCATTTAAATCTGCTTCAGCGGCTGGATCTGTTTTTGTCTTTGTTTGCTGCTTTTAGCTGATATTCTGCTCATATTTCTGCTTTTAGCTCGTGTTTGCTCCCTTCTTGGTAGTTTTAGCTGTTTTTCTGCCTGTGATGCTTCTTTTAGCCTTCTTCAGCTAATCTCAGCAGCATTCAGACAGAAAATGCACCTCCGTCCCCCCCTCATACCCTCTTACCACCCGCCTCGCCGTGGTCGTGCACCTGTCTGGTGCAGGCAGCTGTGGGTGGGCGGGGCTTGGCTGTCAGGAGAACATTCCTGAGGAGAACTCACCCCACTAATCCCCTGGGTTTAGGCCCGACAGCTCCCCCGTCTCTGTCCCACCTTTCCTACCTCTGAGACCCCTCGGTGCTTCCCCCCCTTATCGCTCTCTCTCCACACGGCTCTCAGGTATGTCATGTCAAAGGTGGACTCTGTGAGACGGCGTTTAAAGGACCGGTACCACCCCACCTGCTCACCCACCCTCAGATCCAAGGCCCAGGTGTTTTAATCCCCCCAAATATTCCAGGATGAAAGCAAACATTAGCCCTACGACTGCCGGCTTATTTGGGAAGGAAAAGACTTTTTGTGGACACAAAATTTGTCTAAATTCCTTTTAATTAGGGCTGTCAATGCAAAAGCATTGAAACACCCTTATTGTGTAAATGCTGAGTCGGCATTTGTACTGCTGTTACTTTGTAACTTCTTTACTTCTTTAACTTTATGTACAAATACTTCCCCCACAGAAATACACTAAGATATCTTTAGTTTCTTTAAAAGCGTTGATCTATTTGAAACCTGCTCTGTTTTTGTCATTTTACGTTACTTTCACCTACTGTTTTGATACTTTCAGCTTTTAGCTACCAGCTTTTCTACCATTTTGCTACTTTTGTGAAGTGTTTTTGTCATGATGAAAAAAGGAAAACTAAATTATTAAAACAAAGAATCAAAGGCTGATGTGGCAGCAAGAGGAAAAACTAAATACAAAAACTGAACGGACATGGGCAAAGAGACGAGCAGAACCAGACAAACGAACCAGCGAGGAGATGACCGGGTTTTAAAGACAGAAGGCAATTAGGGGAAGTGGGCACAGGTGAGATGATTGCAAAGCTTGGGGCAGGTGAAGATGGGCGTGGCAGGCAGACAGGAGAGACTGTAAACGATGACAGAGGCACAGAGAACAATAAACCCAAACCAAAAGAAACCAGAAACACTAAATAAAAAAAGTAACACACATTAAAACTGAATCCTGACAGCTTTAGCTCTAAATAACCTCTTTTAAACAGAAAGGAAATGATATTTCTTTTAGCTTGTCATATCAAATCCTGCAGAAACTTTTTAAGATCTGACTTGTAGCGCTTGCAAAGCGACTGTTTGTCCGAGGCTTACTTTTCAATCTGCGTTTTTGTGTCTACCTTTCATTAACTTAGCAATCGGGGAGTGAGAAACACAAGTGTGGTTACCATGGTGACCATAACGAGCCTCTCTCTTTACACGTCTACAGTTCATGCATCAGAACGGTTTTATTTTTTTATGGTTGGGATTTTGGCACCCTTCAGAATTCTTTCAGATATTTTCTAGTCGTCCGTATCTGTCTGTTACGTAGTTTGTTTTCTTGCTTTTGTTTTTTTTTTATCTCGCTCCCTACTATCAAACAAAAGTTGCTTTATCGCCACAGGAAGTTCTGAAGTCAAGCCAGATCCTGAACTTGGCAGCAGCTCAGTTCAGCTGCAGCGTATAAATGAGAAGATGTTCCCTTTGCTTTTCCCTGAAGACACTTTATGGTCTGCAGTTGGCTGTTTGTGTCCGTTTTAAGTAAATAACCCTCATGAGTGTAAATCAACCTGGAGAACAGCAGCAATCATTGGAAATGATTTCTACAGATGGCTGGTAGAAGCAGACAATCCGCTGCCTCTTCATCTTTTTTGTCCGTCTCTTGTTTTGTGCATAGTTGCTAATAATAATTAATTTTCTTTCGCACTATTAAGCCAGCACTGATGGAGACTAGTTGGCAACTCAAAATAGCAAGAAAATAGGCAAATGGATGAGAGAGTCCCAGGCTGTCCTTGAGCGACGAGAAGCCCTCCGGAGCCCCGGGGGAAGCTGTGGCTGGACCAGAGGCTGTTAAAGCCCTGATGGCTTTTGACAGTAATTTCTTCATAAATCCACAGTGGATTCAGGCCAGTGGTGGGCTTGGGTACCTTCTTCTGCCCGTTCAAACACAAACTGCGCCCACAGTTTGTTCTCAATGGTATCTCTGTGCTCGAGGAATGCATGTGAGAGAAGCGAGGAAGCAAAAAGATGGGGAGGCTTTGCCAGTCGAGACTGTGCCAGAAGGTCTGGGTGCTTTTTCTCCAGCTCCTCCGTCGGTTCAGGCGAGCGTCCAAGCCATCAGGGAAAATATATTTGGAAAACCGTGCACTGACATCTGGCCAAATCATAAAAAGTGTTTACGTGCGTCTCTGCCCAGGGGAGAAGAAATTAGGAATGACAAGTCTTTAGCGCAGTGTTTTGGAGCTGTTGGAGCTTTAGCTGGAGTGTGGCTGCAGATTGCACATTGATAAGTTTCTTAGATTTGCTGCTTCACCTGGAGCTGATTACATGGCTGTTTGGTAGAGGTAAACATGCTAACATCATCTTACAGCAAACACAGACAGAACATGACTGCGAATAAGAAATCTGGCTGTATTTGTAGCAAGCCTGTAGCCGTTATTTGGGTTTTTCTGTGTCCTTTTCCTCCAGATAGAATTTTTCCGTTGCTGTAGTTGGTAAGAGTGCCTGAAAAGGTCATAGGTTATCCATCTCTAATCCATTGTCAGTAATGATCTCCACCCCCCTTTGTGTTCCCCCCGGGGTGTTTAAAACCAGACCATTGGGCTGGATTAGATCACAGAAAGGGGATTGATGTGTTAATCATAAATTAGAGGCTATGCCTGAGCAGGCAGGTCAGTCTGAGGTCAGCAGCTCGGGTTTTAGGAGAACTATATGTGTGAAAAGTCACGACTTGCTAAATACTTAAAGCCCCGGTATAATCAGGCAGGAATAAAACAATTACAGTTATATAATACTGGTCTGAGCTGAAAGGATTTATTCAAACCTCATTCTTACAGTTTATGTCAGGGGTTTGCAACCTGCGGCTCTGGACCCACATGTGGCTCCTCCAAAAATAACATGAACCCGAGCAAAGTTTATATTTAAATTACCAACTCTTTACAATCTTCTGTTTTGTTCTTGCAGTATGTGCATAAAGCTTCTGCAACACAATGTTTGTGTGAACAGTTTTTAAAACACTTTTTAGTACACATAATATCAATTACAACCCCAGTTCTGAAAAGGTTAGAATATTCAGTGAAGTGTGAATAAAAACATGATGCAATGATTTGCAAACCTCATAAACCCATATTGTGTTTACATTGTTAATAATATCAAATGTTGAAATGAAGAAATTGTACGGTTTATACATTTTTTTAAAAATTATCGTAATTTTGAACTTTATAGCAGCAAAAAAAGGCTGTAAAAATAAGAGGTACAAATAAGAAACAGCTGGAGGAGCATTTTACACCCAATTAGGTTAATTGGCATCAGGTCAATAAGAGGACTGGGGATAAAAAGAGCATTTAGAGGCTGAAGATGGGCAGAGGTTCACCAGGCTGACAGGTTCTGGTTCTGGTTCTGCTCAGGAACACTGTCTGTAAACACAGCTCACCGTGCCGTCCACAAATGCTGCTTAAAGCTCTATCAGGCAAAGAAGAAGCCAGATGTGAACAGATGTCTCCTCTGGACCAAAGGGGAGAACTGTTCTGGGGTCAGACTGCCTCTCTGATGGTATGGGGGTGCATTAGTGCCTCTGGAAAGGACCTGCTCCCATCCAGGACTGTTGGACAGACAGAATGGGACAACATTCCCTATATTTTGAATAAAATGTGGGTTTATGGGATTTACAAATAATTTCATTCTGTTTTTTCCTTTTAATTTTACACAATGTCCAGACTTTTCCAGAATTAGGTCGTTTATTTAAGTAAACAAGTTCGCCTCCACACCTACTGGCTCACATAACACCCTTTAAATTGTAATTAACTGCAGAGAATGATTTATTTATTTGTCTTTGGTTTATGATCGACATATCTGACAGAAACAGATATGTATATTTTTAATTTAAAGATGCGCCTCAAGGGAATTGGCAAAATATTTGAAAATGGGAAGATATGACTAATGCTTGGCTCTTAAAGACGATGTTGACAAGTTGTTTCATTAAAGGCACAGCAAGTAAAATATAATTCTTATTGGATTTTTTGGGGTTGGATGAAAGAATTATTTCCCTCTTTGACACATTAGGCAGACCCAAACATGTATAAGAGTTCTTTATTTCTAATAAAGATGAATATATGAGAACATATAGGACATTTTCATGATGATTAATACATTCTTGCAAACTGCTTTACAAAATCAAGGAAAAGATGATCTAAGTTAACGTAGCTGTGGAGCAAACTATACAAATCAGCATGACAAACTGTGGCCGCTGCATCAAACATGAAAACTTGTACAACTTTTAAAGGTACACTTTTCAGACACACAAAGCACACATACATTGTATGTGTTTTAATCCTTTTTTTTTCTTTTTTTTTTTTAAGTTGTCAGGACATAAAACACTACATTACACTACACCATTCACAGATTCAGCAGTCTGTTTAAATATCTAATTTCTACAAAGTGAATTTACATTTTTTTTTTTAAAGTACAAAGTGCAAATACTATTGTTTCCGTTGTTGCCGGTTGGTGAGGGCAGATCCTCTGAGCGGCCTCAGCCTTGCTTCTTTGATGGATTCTGAGAGGCAAGAAGTAAAATGGTTTCAGTTAAATATACACATGTGTGTTTGGACTTGGACTCCACATTTCTGCTTTAGGACCCGCCTTCACTGCTCTGGATATTTTTTAAAAATTGACTTTATGCTGCACTTTCCATGCACAGAGAAAACTTTTGGTGAGGAAAATTAAATGAAAAAAAAAAAGCTTTCCAAAGTGGAGATTTAAAAAGAAACAACAGACGTTGTGACGTTGCAGCCTGTTTTGTGCATGCTCACCATCAGTGATGTGGAAATCCAAAAGGTTGGAACAGTTTTTTAAAAATTTGAGTAAACCAGTCCCTCCAGGATTTCGTGGGGCATTTTCCTAAAAGTTGCAATTTTTTTTTTTACTAGAATCAATAAAAAACTATAATTTTTAATATATAAACCAAAAATACTTCCTAGTTTTGTAAGATAATTCCCAACAAACACTGACATTCTCAAAAGGTGCTTTATTTGAGAACTTTGATAGCTTCTAAACTGACATTCATGACCATTTCTGGATTGTCCCTGGTCTGCAGCTCTCCTCACATGTTTGGCAGAAGAAGAGACAAGACCGCAGAAACGGTGGCGAATCACTTTAGAAACAATAAAAATTGGGTTAAAGTTGCGGGAAAGTTGCAGTGTTTTGGGCAAAGTTGCTAAAAGTTTAGATTTCGCGGGGTTTGCGTTAATAGTTGCAACATCGCAAAATCCTGGAGGGTCTGATAAACTAAGAAGAAAACATAGTTTAAGAAAATATCAAACAGATAAAACAACCTTACAGACTGACTGTAATTATGCTGCTAATTTCTCATGCAGCTACTTTACTTACTAGCTTACTGGAAGGTAAGTCCTCTCCTGGTTTGGACCCTGTAAGACACAGTTGGACGACATTCATCTGTTAAGGTTCATGTAGAAACGCCTTCGGACTTTACAGAAAATGATGTTGTTGAGCTCACCGTCATCCTTGGTCACCCCCAGGCAGCCCATCAGCTCCTGCAGAGACAGCGCCTTGTTGTTGCTGATGTCGCAGTACTCCACAAACTTTTTAACGCACTTCTTCGGCTTGGACTTTTTGCGCAGGAAGCGCTTGAAAGGCTTGATCTCCTTCTTTCCGATGTCCCCGCTGGTGTTTTTGTCCAGCTGACTGAAGTACCAGTGGACGACCCTCTCCTCCAGGGTGTGACTGGGGTCCGGCTCGGCAATCCTAAAGGTCAGGGATCAGTTCTTCAGATTATCAGATAACTATCAGGATGAAGTTTGGTGAGGTTCATACATTTGTGCACTTTACATGCATAAGTAATTAAAAGATGAAGACATCCTTTTCCAAATGCCGTACCTTCCAGCAGATGCTGGATCTGTGACAGCATGCACCATGTCTGTCGACAGCGCATCAAGAACACTTGTCAGGAACTCTGTTTTCTTTGCCCCGGGGCAGCCTGGAAAATAAACCGCACAGACATGAGCGTCTGAGAGCATACAGTATTCAGTTCATACGGGGATTAAAGGTGCTGTGTATTTACGAAGAAATGTGTCTCAATAAAAACATTTTCATGGTCAAAAGCGATGCAGAAATATTGGAACGCTTCCACCGCAGGAGGACTGATCGATGCATGCTCGAAGGAATGCATATCGCCCGCCGTTTTCACGCCAGAGATCAAAACCTTCTGTGACGCACAGAGTTATGTGTTGTGAATGACTCTCAGCTACTACCACACCAAATGTTGGCTCAATATCTGTAAAAGTGACTGAATTATAACCATTTTTGTGCTTTAGTAAGGTAGGAGGCTGTGGCAACCATCTTGAATTGGATTGGCTCCAAACATTAGTTGTAGATGTACACCCAGTGATTAAGTTCTGAAAGTTTAATTAAAATGTTCATGAGATATTTTGCTAACAGACACTATTGCTCATAAATCAAATCAATCATCCGGAGACAAAACAACACAATTTGTGTTGGGTAACACAATCAGCTGGTGGCCCAAACATAAAATTCTTCCTCTTTCTATTAAAAACCAAACCCTACAATCCAAGGGACACCGCTGAAGGAAATGACCCCGATGACAGTAAATGTCTGTCGGGCCGTAAACTTTTAAGATGTTTGTTGTAGAAGAGCTGAAGGCTTTCCTTACTCTGGCCGCGGAGGAGAGGAAGAAATTCTCCACAGGTTGCTGCTCTTTTTACGGCCCAGGCCCCCGAGGGACCAGATTCTCCTGTTCTGGAGATAATAGCACACTTTGTGCCTCGCTAACAGGTGGCGGCCAGCGCTGGAGGTAAACACCCAGCCATCACTCCGCCTTTCAGAGCCAAGGGCTGAAACATTCACATCCCAAAACTCCTCCATTGTCACAGGCAGAATAGAGCCTTTTAACGACGGGTTAACTCATTTCCACTGCAGCCAGCGGACAGTAATTACGAACACCGGTGTAGTGTTTTCAACTCTTACAACGACTCTAATTTCAAAAGATTTACCGTACCACTTTAGTTACAGAGCAGCAATCAGAACAACGAAACAAACAGGCGTGGGACAAAAGATAAAACAAACATAAATCTACAGGAGAAGAGGAAATATCTAACAATAAGATCACAGTCATCCTCTCAGAGTGGGTCAAAGGTGAGGGAGTAAAAAAGTTTTTTTTTTAAACGAAGGAGCCTGTTTAATGCAGCCAATCATTCCAGAGTTTGGGAAGAGCTCCATCACCTCTGAGCTCACATCGAGTCCTTGGAACCAACAGAAGAACAGGGACAGACCTGTTAGGAGACTAAAAGACAAACAAAAGAATCTTAAAATGAGTTCAGAAGTGGACTGGAAGCCACCGAAACGGGGGAAATGTGTTCAAAATGGAGCTGCAACAGAAGACGACTGATCCAGAAAGATTAAAGTAATCAAGCTGAGAAGATATAAAAGCAGGTACTCCTGTCAAGATTTCTTTCAGACAGGATGGACTTTATTTTAGACAGCTGTTCCAGCAGAAAGAAGCAGAACTTTGTTTAGTTTTAAAGAAGGATCCATTTTCACTCCCAGGTCGGTGAAGATGTTCCTCTCATAAGGGAGGAATGTTAATGCAGGGTTCCTGCTGGTGCAAATCATGAATTTTTAAAATAAACTTAACATTACCACTGTGATGTGAGCTATCACCATTAGCCCATCACCTCTGTGCTGTTTTCTTGTTGTCCCAACCAGCTTCACTTTGTTTCCGCCTTAAAGCTTCTATCTCACCCGGCTGTAACCATCAGGGACTTAGTAGGACTTCCATGACCCTAGGCCAGTAAAATATTTGACCCAAATGGCCAAAGAAGATCCCTTCCAGGTCCTTTTGCGGTGAATTATTCTAGACTGTGACACATTTGTCCCCTTGGAAGGAAAAGTGTTCAGTGTTTTCACCGTAATGCTGCAGGAATCCGAGCGTCTCTGCAGCTCATTTAAATGGGAAGCCATCAGGTAGTAGTTTAGTCCCTTCCTTTTTGGCAGCAAAGGGTTTTCTTGTGGGAGAGAAACAAATCGGCCTCTGTGTGTCGGGATGCTTTTTGCCCAAAAGGCAGAACCCGAATGTGCCTCCTGCCATTCAAAGAAAATTGCATTTGGACATTTTCTGTTCATTTCAAGTCTGCAGAAGCAAAAGGCTGATGTCTTGTTTTATAATAATCCAGAAGGAAATCAAGTTGCAAAAGCCTGTGAAACCTTTGCCAGTAAGAGTGTATTTACATGTGTACTTCTGTGTGTTAGTGCTAATAAGAAGCAGTGTTTTTCTTTGGAACCAGATGGAGCAGAGCCCTGTCAGCACTCACAGCCGCAGCTCCCAAAGATCCCGCTCTGACGAACAAACCAATCACTCAGCTTTCCAAGGCAAGTCGCTCCTTCCTCGCCTCTTGGCCCATAAACCTCTCATCACCAGTTCTTCAACAGCAACGTGAAGGCAACGTTTATAATTACCCCGATTTTGTACTCTGACAGTGTTTACAGTCACTGACGCAATTTCTTATAAAGAAAACAAGACTTTTTTTTAACCTAAACTGTGGCTTGTTTTATAATTGGAAACCTGGCTGATGGAAAGATTTGTTGCTCTAACAAGGATCCATCTATGATCGATCTGCTCGTCTGCCTGAAACAAGTCCCTGACGCTCGAGCAGAAGCTGAATTGTTGTGGTGCTAAACGCAGCACCTGCAGAGCGGAGCGCCATCTGGGCTTGCGGTTACATAAACAGTCGCTGATGAGACCAAAACAGAAGCAACTCTGTTCAGATTCTACTGGATTATTAACATGTTGACAAAGAAAGAAAGAAAGAAAGAAAGAAAGAAAGAAAGAAAGAAAGAAGGAAAGAAAGAAAGAAAGAAAGAAAGAAAGAAAGAAAGAAAGAAAGAAAGAAGCAAATTTACTCAGAAAATCAGGTTTAACTGGGACTTAGGTTGTTGCAACAAAAACCTGATAAATGAAGTTGAGTTGTGGCATAAAAACTCAAATTAAAGGCCTTGCATCCCTTGAAAGAAGGCATATTTTAGCCAAACATATAAAACTGACTGAGTAAAAGCCATTTTGTGTTGGGTAATGTTAATTGCCATTAGCATTTAACAACGTATAACTGAAATCAGATGTTTTCCTAACATGCATCACCTGAATATACGCAAGCTTGGTTGTAATTTTTGCTTTTTTGACTATTATGAAACAGCCTTAAAGGGACAATCTGATCATTTTTGAAGTCACGCGCTGTCAGATAGTCACCAATAGTTATTACAGCGTTGTTACACGTTGTTATATTAATTTAAAGGAGGAGTTCTTTCATAAGCTTGAAAAACAATAAACATGAACTCTCAGTTGGCTAGCCATTAGCCTTGCATCGGAGGACGGCTGACTGATGTCACGCCTGATAGTTATTTGACAGAACGTCACTTTAAAAATGACCAGACATCTGATCAACTAGCATCCAAATGTGGAGCATGGTTGTTGAATCCATCAGTAGTCCAACCATGATGCAAAGACTTCTCCAACATGTAGTTTTTTGTTAAAGTCTACCTTGTAAACATCCTTTAATCACAGTTTTACATGTAGCTGAGCCCACCTCATGACTGATCCTCTGCCCTCAGTCTAATTATCTACACCACCATCAGTCTTAGTATCACCACCTGTCTCTGGCATCCTATTATCCATTATCTCCACCTCACCTCCCCACTGATTCTCCTCTGCGCTTTCATTCCACCATCCTCCATCTCAAATATCAGCCGAAGATTAATCCTCCCCCAGTCTGTCCCCGTCTCTGTGCTCGCTGACCGGTGAAGGGCAGTATCTGGCAAACCTCAAGCCTTTATTTATCAAGCATTTCCCTGACCATCGGTGTTAATGTCACACACTCTTACACACACACACATACACACGTTATGTCTCTCTATCTTTGCAGAGACTTTCCATTGACTTCCATTCATTTCTACACCCTAACTACAGCCTAACCCTGACCCTTACCCTAACCCTAACCATTACCAGTACATAGCTAACCCTAAACCAAACCTAAACTCAATTCACACCTTAGTCCTAAATCTAACCCCTAACCCAAAAACATCATTTCTCCTCGTGGGGACCAGGCTTTGGTCCCCACGAGGAGCAGTTGGTCCTCACAAGGTAGTATATGTTAGGAAAATTGTCCCCACAATGTATCAAATACATGGCCACACATTGTTATTACTAACTTGAAAGCGTGGCAGCAGTTGGAGGCCAAAAACCTCTGAGGAGAAAAAATGGCGTCTAACTGCAGCCATTACGGACGTACCTTGGAGATGTCTGCTTCTGTAATGGTCCTTGGGTTTGGCTGGATGGGCTCGGGCATTAACGTCACATTTTGGCTGTTCGTACCTGCCACAGTAAAAATGTGAAAAAAGTAAAAGTAACATTGGGTGAAAGGTGATATCTACATGAGCAAAACTGTCCTTGTTAAATCAGACGAATGCATTTCGTGCCAGATTTTCAGACTAAGATAATTTTATGTTGAGAAATGAGAGTTAAAGCCTTTTTAGTCAAACTTTGACATTATCATCATATGTAATTTCAGAGTTTTATGAACAACTGTCAGCTTCTACAGCACCAAAGTTGAGCTCAATATCTTTAAAACTGACTCCGTTAAAGCCAATGTTTGATAAGTTTGATTGGCTGCAGCAGCCATCTTGCATCAGGTTGACTCCAAAGCTTAATTAGTTGTAGATGTAAAGCAAATGATTACGTTCTGCAAGCTTCATGAGATATTTTGCTAACAAAAACAATGCCGCCTGCCGCCAATAAGGCAGGCGATAATTATCCCAGCTTAAGGGTTCAAATAATTGTTCTGTGGCAAACCAGTGGGCGTGAAACTAATCCAAAATAAGGGAAGGACTTGGAGCTCCGCCTTCCTGAGAACAGAAGGCGGGAGGGGGGTGATGATGATGATGAGGAAGGCAGACGGGGAGCGTGGGACACGAGGAAGCGTTCACAGCCTCCCTTGGAGAGACGGTTATGTCCCTGTTGCTGCTGTGCAGCTGGGTTAAATGCTGACCCAGGACAAGTTGGAAAATCCACAGTTTCAAGCTGTTTTAAGGCATCAAACACCCACTCCGCCCTCCTCTCATCAGTCTGCTTAGAATTAAACTTGGATGCATTTTGTCTCAAGCCAGCATCTCACAGGGCTGCAGCTGCTGGACCCAAAAATGCAAGAAAACGGGCAAATTTCTCTGTGTCACTGAGCTGCTTTGGTAGTCACAGAGCCGTAACAGTCGACCTGTGACAAGGTGAGTGGGCTCTGTCTGTGCAGTCTGTGTCACCAGCTGGATGTGGGATTTAACAGCCTGAACAACAACAAACAGACTCATCACAGAGGAAAGGAACAATGATGACACACAGCAACGCTGCATTTAGTTAAAAGAAACTGGTTAACCACCAACAGGGTTGCTAAACTGAGTTAATTCAGCTTTATTTTGAAAACAATGCGAGGGAGACGTCACATTTAATGCGTAATGATCCACATCATCACAGATGAGTTCACGCCTCGTTTGGTTCCAGTTCGCTTCATTTCTGAAAACTCACATCTATGTGAGGCGAGGAAACTGTGCAGCCCTCGCAAATGTTTTGAGACATTTTGGAGACTCCCTCATCAATATTTTATTGGGGAATACACAGAATATATTTTAGTAATAATTATAGAATTATAATTTCAGATCCCTACAGTGTAATTTCAGCTACCTTCACTGGTTGAAAGGTTTTCTCTAAACCGTTTATTTGTGCTTTCAACAACATTTTCCTCTTTTGTTGTCAGGATAAAACTGTTCCAGGCGGACTGTTTCTACGTCCATCGACAATAAGTAGGAAAAAAAGAAATGGATGTTTTTATTTAGAACATGAAGACTGAGGTGCACTTTAAAAGCTCAGATTGATTTAGATACAGCTGCGATTTGGTCATCAGTTTCTGGTGTCACCCTTAAAGTAATCTGCTGTTCGGGTTCGGGTTATTTGTGGCCCACCTGGTTGAGGTTCCTGGTATCGGCCTCCCGGTGTCCACCAACACACACCAGCAGTAACCGGTGGAGGGGTGGCACTGGACCGGCTTGTAGAGTCCGCCGTGGGCGCAGTCCGGTACAAATACAGCGTCGTTGTCGCGCAGCCGCTTCTCCTCCAGGGCAGACTGATGCTCCTGGTCGCACGATGGGGCTGGAGAGAGAAGGGTCAAAGGTCACATGCCTGTCGCCAAACTAAAAGGATGTCTTTAACATTCAGGCCTTGTCCCAAAATAAACTTTTCTTTTTTATTTCTAAAAACATCCTTTTAAACACGGCACTGTTTCTAAATGTTTTCGTCCACATGGAAAGATGATGCTGTAGGAGCGGTGCCAGGGCTTTATGTGGCGCTGTAACTTTTTAAAATACACCAGAAACAGGAAACAAGACATGGAGCATGAAGTCTGCAGAGGTGAAGCACAAACTGTTTAATATATACAACCTGTGGTTCAAACTGGAAACACAAGAGTGCAGGAATATCACTTGATGTATAAAATAGTTTTTTATTTTCTGCAGCGTTTTGTTTTTCTTGTATTGACAGTTCAGTAAAGTGATACCGACCTTATTGGTTGTAGATATTTTGGTGTAATAAAGGTTTAATAATAATAATAATAATAAAGGTTTGCTCTGCTCTATTTAAGGTTGTTGCTGTTCATCAGCTGAAGTAATACAGGACACGAAGGTTTGGCTGTAGATAAAATCCAGCATCGGCAGCACGTTAAAGGGGCTCCGAAAACGCCGTTCCCATGAGGTCGGAGTATTTCTCACCAGCCTTGACCGACACGTTTGGATATTCAGGGTGTCTGAAATCATTTACATTTAAAAGAGAAACGAAAGCAGCTGCTCTGTCGTCACTTTCGTTCCACCGCTCTTGTTTCAGTTCCTTCAGAGAAAGGAGGCAGACGCAGTGGAGGATGACGATGTGCTCAGTGCCGTTTCATCCCCCCCCCCCACGCCCCGTGGCACTGTTTACGAACATTAACAGGTTAATAAGTTAAGTAAATAGCTGGACACTCCTCTGCCCTTTGTGGGTGTTTGTGTGAGGAACAGAAAAGCTCACTCAGGCTTCACAAACCCACACGAGGATCCTGTTTGTTGAAATGTTCAAAATCTCCAGGAAGAATGCAATTCTTTACAATTCTGTCCTCTATCTGTCTTGATGGGACAGAGATGGGACTCTGTTCAGCCTCAGCAGGATCTATTTAGGCTTTTTCTTTTCTTCTCCTCTGCCATGCTGCTCTCTGATAAAGATAAGAGCATTAAAATCAGGACTGGAAGAAGGAGCTTTAATTTCCAAGCTGTCCCACTGTTCAGCCTCGAGGCTCAGATGCTGCTGCGGGATTATGGATATTCTGTTTCTGTTTGTTTTCATGACCGGCTCAGAAGAGACCAAATGAAATGCCTCCCTGCTTTCTAAACCAAGTCTCTTCGCTCCACTTCATCTGTATGGACTGTCTTTGTAGGAGCGGGAGTTTTTTATTTTTTTTTTCTCACCCCAATACCTCAAAGAATATATGGTAATCAAAACCATCAATGCTGCATTTTTCAGGCTTTTTAACGGTTGTAAATTATGATAATGGAATTCACACTGAAAGCCACACATGCACAGAAGGTTCTCATCTTTGAGCCTGCCTAAAATATGAAATTTAACTCTTCCCCCAAGAGCAAAGAAGGGATATAAAGACAAACATGCACGTGTGTAAAAAAGAGGAGAGTGGGAGATCCTGTGTTTGTGCCATGTGATGATAATTACAGACTTGTTGCAAAGCAGAAACCACAGTGAAGCAGATCCTCAAAGCCTGGTGCACTTCAACACCAAGACTTATAGCTTTCACTGTCCTTAAAAGACAGGAACTGACTCAAAGGAAGATGGATTGCTCACGCAAGTAAGACAAAAAGGTTTGCCATTGTTTCAAACTCACGAGATGCTCTGGTTCTGTTCTGCCGGCTGCGTTCCCGTTCTGTCCACAAAGAGGGGGACTGGGACGTGATTTCTGCAAAACACCAAGACAGATTTATTACCAGGAATCCAGAACAAATGCAAATGTAATCTGAGCCAGAACAGGTACTTCTAAAACTTCTGTGCTGCAGAAACAGTTTAGTCACTTTGAGCGTCAGTATTAATTTAACATAAAACACCAGGAGTCAGCTTCTTCTTGTAAACTAATTAGTTTCAATTAGTTGAAACAAATTAGTTTCAAGTGTATATCTTGTCTTTGACAGATCCTTGTTCTTTTTCTGAAGAGGGCAGGTGGAGAGAAACAGTCAGAAACTAAGGGCTGCTTCTTGTTGCATCACTTTGTCAAATCCCACCATCCGGATGTTAGCTGGCAGCGCCCCCAGTCAAAGACCATAAGAGACGGTATTTTAAGTTGTCACAGGTGGAAACAAGTCAATCAGCATCTATTTATGCTCCAGCTCAAAGGTTACGGTTGACCCTTTAGTCTGGAAGACTCTGGCTTGGAGGAAAGTTGGAGGGTTCCTCGTCACGAGACCTTTTGCTGTTCTCTGTTTGTGGCATCTCCTCCAACTAGTCACAATCTTCTCTCTCCCCAAGCCCCTCAAATTACAGATGTGGTTCTGACCTGCTCAACCTAATCAACATCCAGTCTCAACTTATTGCCTGGTGTAGCTACTGCACAAGTCATTCTAGTTTTAGTTTTCTGTATTTTACAAACCCCAGTACCTGCCATCACATGTCTGCATGCTTTGGCTTTCTGGAGGAAGGCATGACCTCCTGATTCTGCTCCAAAATTCCTCCTGCAGGTCTGTTAATGATTCCTGAGCTCAGAACTAAATGTTTCTGAGACTAAATTTGGGTTCCACTATAAAACCTCTGATGCGGTCAGTGGCATCTTAAAACACAGACACATTTTTATGTTTTTTTTACACAGACTACTTCATAAACGCTCACCTTCTTCTTCTGTGACAGGCTGTGGAACCACCGCAGTGACAGTCTCATCTGCATTTAGAATGGAGAATATTTGCAAGGAGACTACAATTACAAGAGATAGTTTCAGATCAGAGAACTTTAACCATGTGAGATTTTGCACGTTGCCCGGTGAAGAAAGAAGCAATGAAATGTGTAATGATACAGAAAAGGATGCATGTGTGCTAAAAGGATAAAACAGACTGGAAAAGGAGCAGAAACACAGAAGTACAGCATAGTGGTTTCATAAATCTTGTGGTGATGGGTGGGAATGCTAAAAAGGATGGATTGAGGTCAGTTAAGGAAGAGTAGAAACTGGTCATCCTTGTTTGTTTTCTTAAATAAAATATGAGAGCTGTGTAAAAGTGGGGAGAAAATACGAATTAAAAAAAGCAATTAACTTCTATGTTTGACCTGTGGAAGGAACATGAGGACAAAAAGAACTGCTGAGGGTGAAACTGGATTAACCTTTAGGGTAGCATCTCACCGGCCTGCTGGAGACTAACTGGTGGCTCAAAACAGTAAGAAAACAGGCAAAGAGTTTGAAGTTTGAGAGGCCAGATTTTGGAAACCGCTGCCTATTTTCATGTGCAATTTGGAAATGACGATAGGTAAATTGGGCCCAGTTATTAAATAATAATTATTTATTGTCGGAGTGGTTTTTAGCTGAAAACATTCAGGGATGTAGGATGGCTGGAGGCTGCCAAAGCTGACTATTTTTAAAAGGAAATTTATCACAAATTGTTTGTGCACATGCTCAAAATTCAAGCGGAACTCCAGAGATCATCTTAAAACATTTTAAAAACTCCTTTATAAATACCGTTCACCAACGAGTCTCCAGCAGTCACAGCTCAGTGAGATACTGGCTTCAAATTAAAGCTCCGTTTGTGTTTGAGACCAAGCATATATTAACTGGGAGCCACACATTAGATACCAATAAACTCCTACTGAAAAATCATGTTTACATTAATTTCAAGGTTCCCAAGCCGGCTGTTCATCTTCTCACACTTATCGGGTTGGGTTAAAACTCATAAAGTCAAACAGGCGATTATTCAGCTCGATTCGAGGGCGGAAATGCCGTTTAAAAAGTGCATTTGTGATCTGGGTTTATGATAAACCACTAATGATAATCTTTACTCCAACACCTCTTTTAGCATCTGCCAGGGAAACCCCTCGCGCTATTTGTGGTCAGAAGGCATTAGTTTTACTGCTGTTTGTCAGTCGTTAGCAGCATATGATTTCAGCCTGCAAAACAAAAAAAACATAAATGCACTAACTGCTGATATTCTGATCATAAAAGTGAATGAGATGCTGTCATGAAATTGTACCAGTTGGCTTCTTTTGAACCCAAATATTGATGCAATCCCAGCTGTTTTCAGAGCTGGCACGCCACAAACCTACAGTTTATTCTGCTTTTCACCACCCTGTTTATCCAAGCAGTTGAGTTTGAACCACAACCCACCCCCGTCACCTCCCGTCCTCCCCCCTTTCTCCCAACACTCTTCCTCCTCCTTTCTCGGTTTCTTGTGTTTCCCCTCGACGTATGTGCGGGGACTCGGCTGAGGCGGACACCATACTTACAGTGGGAAAGACGCAAAAGTCACACTGACAGGAATAACCCGTGTGGCAAACAGAAAAGTAATGTATATGTACTTTCTCTCTCATAAAAACACAAACACATTCGGAATCAATCTGAAAAAAATCCAAACCACCTTCTTTGTGAACATTAAAATCACATCAGTTAAACAAATCGGGCAAAAATACACAATTTCTGAAGTGAAGTCAGAGGAAAACATGCAGTAATGCAGCATGGTACGCTGTAAGTACTAGGTACACACCCTGTAAGTACAGTGTAACGAGTCACTTCATAAGACAGTTCTGAACCCAGTAAGTACCTGGTACACAACTGGTAGGAACCAGGTACTTACATTTTTAAGTTTTAGGCACATACCTGGTAATTACAGCATAACAAGTCACTTCGTACTACAGCTTGGTCCTGCTAGGTTCCCTGTAAATATCCCTTTAGGTACCAGGTACGTACCCTGTAAGGACTAGGTACACTTGCTGCAGGTACCAGATACGTACCCTGTAAGTACCAGGTAACCCTGTAAGTACCAGGTACACATGCTGCAGGTACCAGGTACGTACCCTGTAAGGACCAGGTACATATGCTGCAGGTACCAGGTACGTACTTGATAAGGACCAGGTACGTACTTGATAAGGACCAGGTACGTACCCTGTAAGGACTAGGTACACATGCTGCAGGTACCAGGTACATACCCTGTAAGGACCAGGTACATATGCTGCAGGTACCAGGTACGTACTTGATAAGGACCAGGTACGTACTTGATAAGGACCAGGTACGTACTTGATAAGGACCAGGTACGTACCCTGTAAGGACTAGGTACACATGCTGCAGGTACCAGGTACGTACCCTGTAAGGACCAGGTACATATGCTGCAGGTACCAGATACGTACCTGATAAGGACCAGGTACGTACTTGATAAGGACCAGGTACGTACCCTGTAAGTACCAGGTACATATGCTGCAGATACCAGGTACGTACTTGATAAGGACCAGGTACGTACTTGATAAGGACCAGGTACATATGCTGTAGGTACCAGGTACGTACCCTGAAAGTAACAGGTACACATGCTGCAGTGGGTAGCAAGTATGTACCCTTCAGTTACCAGGTACTTACAGGCTGCTGTGTATTTTTGTAAATATATAGCCTTCAGACTGCTCACACTCTGTTAAAATGACAGATTGGACACAGGCAGGTCTTTTCAGGTGACTCCAACGCAGATGCAGAGAAGCAGAAAGACACGTAAATCAAACATGAATACACAAACCCCTCCACACACACACAAACACACATAAAAACACAAGAGAAAACAAGCATTACTCCTGCAACACTAAACCTGTTTTGACAGCACTGTGTCAGTACCTCCAACTGGTTTGGCTCCATCCACGATCATTTCCAGTACAATGAAAGGAAAAAAAGAAAAAGAAGCTTATTTACATTTCAGTGACCTGATCACAACTGACAAACGTATTCCTTCAGTTTGCTTTTTTGTGGTTGGCTGGCTCCTTTCAATAAGCTGAAGGGGTATTCATCATAGTGTGCAGTGGTCAGAAGTGAACGGAGTTGCACAAGCCCACATTTGTACCCGTTAAGTCAACAACCGAGTGTGTCTGAGCCAAAGTGCTGACATTAAGGTACCAAGGCTAAACAAGCGTTCACAAAGAGTCGATGTGTTCCTGAGAGTTCCTTGTTTTTGAATTAAATTCTCACCTTCTTTACGCGGCGCTTTCGTGGTCAGTTTATCGTGTCTCGATCCTGAAAAAGACGACAGAATCAAAACAAAAATCGATCAAACTTAAGTTTTTACTTCTGACAACAAACAATACATTTAAGGACTTTTACCCACAAGTCTGAGTCAAGGTTATCAATAATTAATGTCTTACCTGTCGCAGATGGCTCTTTGAATGACCTCAGTTTGAAAAAAAAAAAGTTTATTTGTGTCCAGACTGATGAGCTAATAGCTAATGATTGCTGCTATAAAACACTTTTTAGCTGATGACTGCAGTAAAATAAACATTTTATGTTTCTACATTGATTTCAGGTTACATAGTTATTTGAACGCTGACTCAGCATTCACACTAAAGTTTTCATGTTTTTTTATTTTTCCACACTTCTTTTTGCCATCAAGCTCCTTCAACTTATGTTTTTTTAACTATTTATATATCAAAACATTCAGTTCATTCAGGAGATAAGTGGTGTGACTTTAGTTTTTGTAGGTTTTATGCTTTTCAAATCATTTAACTTTATTTAAAATAAAATTACCCACCGAAAAACATTGCTGCTAACATTGTTGTCTTTGAAACTGGCACTATATTTGTCTTCTTTTGCTGCTTTTAGCTCCTTTTAGCTGGTATTCTGCTTGTCTTTCAGACGTTTTTTGCTACTTTTAGCGTTGTGCTATTTCTTGCAAGAGTTGTTCTACTTTTGGATTTTAGCTCATGTTTTGCTTCTTTTAGCTCATTTCTCACTAGTTTTAGTTTTTAGCTTTTTAGCTTTTCCTGCCTGTTACGCTTCTTTTAGCTTTAACCTTGTTTCTAATTCTTCAGCTAATTTCAGCTGTCATTCGGTGCGCAGCAGTCAGACTGTATTTGCACAGAAAATATTACAGTTTTACCAATTTTAGCTTTGAGCCACCATTTTCCTCATTTTAACCACTGTTTAGCTGATTTTAGCTTCACCATTTGCTATATTTAGCATCTGTTTGGCTACAATTGTGCAGCTTTTAGCTTCGGTTCTGATTCATTTAACTTTCAGCTTCTTTTAGCAAATTTCAGCAAAGTCATTCGGTGCTCATCATTTATTTCTCTCGTTTGCATCAACTCAAATCCCTAACAAAGAGAATGCTGTTTTACTACAGTTTTCTTTCTAACTATAATCCAATTAAAGGTGGAAAATACGATCTTGTTGCTCCTGCAGAACCACTGAGACAGAACCTCCCTTGCAGTCGGAATCACAAAGAGGACATGTGGCATTGGTTAGTTTGTTGTACGGCAGAGAATATCCTCCAGGAACTTTTACACTCTTTACAGGAAAACTTGAAGCTTGTTGCTCAACTCTGCAGCAGGGATTTTCACCGGGTTTGTTTAGACCGCAGCGCAGTGGCTTGAGCTGTGATCAGTCCCGGGGTGGCCCTGGGTCCAGTCACACACCAGCTTCCCACAGAACCGAAGACCAAAACTCTGATCCCTCACAAATATGGACTACCATGTTATACTGTCGCCACATGTCACCCACCTTGACATCGAGGCTTTTTATTGGCTACTGCGGAGCCACTGATGGGTCGGCCGTTAGGTGTGACACACCAGCAGTATCCGGTGAAGCTGTGGCACTGAACCTGAAACGATTAATACGACACGAGGTGAGCACGAGCTAAACCAGGAATCTGTAAAAATGAGATGCTTCATTTGAACAGGCAAAAGGTTTAAACCGTGGCTTTAAATTAAAATAAATAAAACTTGATTTCCTAAGACTGTTGTACGTGTTTGTAATCTAGAATAGCAGCTATGATTTGTTGCATTTCTAACTTTATTGTATTTTTTTTAAATATTCAGCTTTACAAAACTTCTTTCCCCATAAAAACACATTAAGTTCAGTTCCTTCAAAAACATTTTGTCTTTGAAATCTATTAGTCTGCTTTTGTCTTCTTAAGCTACTTTCAGCTTTTAGCTGCAGGTTTGCTACATTTAGCTTTTAGCTATTAATTAGTACACTTAGCACAACAAACTGTAGCTAAAAGCTATTTAGTTTAGATACAATTTCATTAATTTTAGCTAGTTTTTTGCTACATTTAGCTTTGAGCTATTGTTGTGCTATTTCTAGCTTTTAGCTACACTTATTTAGCTAGAGTTTTGCTACATTTAGCTTTATGCTACTGAAATTAAATTAAATCTGTTTTAAACATCAGTGAGTGAATGGGTGAATGATTGTAGTGTAAAGCGCTTTGGGGTCCTTGGACTAGATAAAGCGCTATACAAGTATAAGTGCAAGCCAAACATGTTAAAATTAGCTTTTATCTACAGTTTTTCTACATTTAACTTTTAGCTACAGTTGTGCTCTTTCTAGCTTTCAGCTACACATATTTAGCTAGTGTTTTGCTACATTTAGCTTTTGTTAATTTTGTGTTTTAGCTCTGGTTTTGCTGATTTTAGCCACTTCATTCTTCCACAGATGTGTTCATTGTTACCTCGCTGTATGTGCCGTCAGGGTTACAAACGGGCACGAAGACCTGCCTCCTGGCCTGCTGCTCTGTGTACTTCTTCTCTGCTACACATCTGGAAGTCTCTGAGGAGCACCACAAATCACCAGAATCACCAAACATCAGAGGGACTCATCACTCAAACCACAGCTCAACTATTTTCTTTTGCACCACAACTATGAAGCCAACATACTTAAAAAGCCGGAGGAAGATGTTGAATCTCGTAGACGGCGAGGAAGAATTGGAGGAAAGAAGGGGGAGAAATGCGGAGAGCGAAAGGGGAGACAGGAGGGGAAATGGTTCAGGACGTTAGTTTTGTGGCTCGGAATAGAAGCGGGTCCTGCAGACCTGCGCAGCGCCTCGTGGTAAAACCATTACTGAGTGAGACAGCTCATTTTCATCCTGCAAAATATTCCAGCCACCCGAGGAAAGAGCTGATGCACAGGAAAACCCCGTCCTGAATATCTGTCTCCCTATCCTCCTAAACTTTGACCATCTGCTAAGTTCAGCTCAAACTGTCCCCTCAAAGCTTTCGGCAGAATAATGCTTTTACCCGAGTCTGAGTGTGTTTGCTGGCCTGTTAGCAAAATATCTCATGAACCTGGACAGATTTTAGTGAAACTCTCAGAAAGTAATCACTGGATGAGCATCTAACTTTTGAAATCAACCCAATTCAAGATGGCCACTGTAGCTAATCAACCTTAAAAAACAAGAAAATGTTTAAATTAAATCATTTTTAATTTAAACATTTATAATAAATGTTTTTATGTTTTTATATAACAAAAAAAAAATGACTGGCGAGGCAGCAAAACTAAACTTAACAAAATACAAACACAAAAAGGTGAGGCCGGGCGAGGCCAGGCGTGGGAACCAGAAGACAAGAGCTACACCAGAGACAATGAACCAACGGGGAAGTGGAGAGAGTGACCAGGTTTTAAAGCTGAGGATGATTAGGGGAAGTGGGCACAGGTGAGTGATTAAAATTAGCAACAGGTGAAGATGGGCGTGGCGGGAGGACAAGAGATAAACAGAGGAGAAGTGAACGATGACAGAACACAAAAGGCAGAAACAAAACAAAGACAAAACACGAAAACAATAACCCAAAATGCAAAAGAAATCACAAAAAAAAAAAAAACAACAAACCCCCAAATCCTGACAGAAAACTGCTATAACTCAGATAATGAGTTAAATCTGGTGTGGTAGTAGCTGAGAGTCATCTCCAACGTACACTTTAAGCACTACCACGATATTCTGTAACATTGCAGACTAAAATGGTTTTAACTCTCTCCCCTCATCACAAGATGAAATTGATGTAAAATCTGGCACGAAAGGCGGCGGGCGATATGCATTGCTTTAAGGAACGCTGTGCCTTTGTTGCACCTTAGTCTTTACACACACGCTTCGTTGGCTCATCCCGTCATTCCACAGGTGCCCCGGCTCACCTGGCCAACAGCCCCAGCTGTGCAAACACTTGTTCAGCCGCAGCGAGTTTGAAGGGAACTTGTTGTGATTAGAGCCGGTGGAGCCTGATGCTTCACATTAAAACAGTGACTCATAATGAGTTTTAAAAAATAAACCTTCACCACTTTGGTAAAATAGCTGGCATTCGGTGGCGTGTTTGTTATTAGGATGCAAGAGGATGGGGGCTGTTTTGTCTCAGTCCGGAGGGTGTGTGCCACTGCTGAGGACAGGGGGGACAAGACGCGAGACGTTCTAAAGTTAGCAGCATTGGAAAAACCCGAAACCATCACCCTTCTCCTGGGGGCTCCGACCAAAAACGGAAAAAATGACAGGACACTTGAATCATCGGAGCGCAGTGATAGAAAACAAATGTGGTGCCACTTTTAGCCGCTTAAACACAATCCCATCCCTGTGCTTTCAGGACAGACGGGTCCTCTGGTTTATTTCTGCTGCTAATTCAATCACAGTCGATGGGATTTTAACTCCCCGAAGTTACAAGGACTTCTCTACCTCTCTACCTCTCTCTTTCTTTTAAGGGCTTCAGGAGGATTAAGTTTTGGATGTTGCAGTGATGTTCTGTCAGGTAGTTATCAGTAGTTAGCACCTTCTCTGCCGTGACGTCAGTCAGAGAGCACAGAGGATGGAAAAGGAGGCAGAAGTCTTCATCCAGGCTAGGCTAACGGCTAGCCAAACGAGGGGCCCAAACGTTTTTGTTTTAAAATTTTTCAGGCAATAATCAGAAAAAATAAGCTAATATTAAACCACTACACTTTGGATTGTTTAACTTTACACAATCTCCATAAACATAAAGATGAAAATAGATTTATTTCACAACAATAATAATAAAAAAAGCAAACAATGGATGTGGCCAGAAACTTTGGGGTTTGTTAGCGTGCATGTTGGTGAATTCTTGTCTGCCTTTTTTGTGCTTTTCTTGGGTCTTCTTCTGTCAGTATGATTCAAAATGTGACAGATGGTTTCTGATGGTTTCTTCAGCTCTTTATCTTCTCTCTGCACCGTCAGTCTGATCTACCTGGGGTTGCACTTCCTCTTGCGTCCATGTCTCAGGAGATTGCCCTTTTCTCCACGATCCACGCTCTGCGACTGAATGATAACTGATTGGCTTCACTTCACTTTAAAAGTCAGACTATCCCTTAGTGATACTGTTTCTAACTTCTGCATACTTAGTGCCAATTTAATCGTTCATATATCAAAAATGTCCAACCTAATTGAGAATAGTGTAGTACGACTTTCAATATTTGTAACTTTTATACTGTTTTATTACTTATTTTTATTTACAAAACATAAGAAATACACCGAGATCTTTTCAGTTCCTTCAGAAACATCGTTCTGCTTCAGCTGCTGGCTCTTTACTTGAATTCTTATGCTACTTATAGCTTTTAGCTACTGTTTTGTTTGTACTAACTAAAGGTTTCAGCTAATGATTTGCTACACTTAGCTTCTGGATACGAATTTGTTGTGTTTAGCTTTTATCTGTCGTTTTGCTAAATTTAGGTTTTTGCAGGTTTTGCTGATTTTAGCTCAAGCTATTTACCAGAACATCACTGTAAAAATCCCCAGACTGTCCTTTAATGATGCTTACAGTACAACTTTAATTCACTTCTAGTCTTTGTTTTCCTGAGTCACTGTCAGCCTCATCGAGCTCTTTTCCATCATATGAAAGAGGCTTTATCCTCGCTGTGTTGGGCCATAAACTGGCATTACAGAGTTAGTGAGCGGGTTGGGGTCACCGGGGGGTGTATGGGTTCTTCCTTCCAACAAGGACAACAACAATAAGGGAGTCTGTGAGCTGTCTGACCTCTCTGACTGCCCTTCCCCTCTCACGCTTCATTCCTCGTCTCCCGTTCGTCACATTTGTAGATTTTTGTTTCACCATCACTTCAGAGAGTTCCAACCCTTTCAAAAGAAACGAGCGTTTCTTCAAGGAATGCACGTTTCCTGCCGCCTTGCATGCCAAAGTTTAAACCAAGATAAGATCGGTTAGAATACGTGCTGGGGATGACTCTCAGCTACTACCACACCAAATCTTAGCTCAATACATGAAAAACGGACTGAGTTGAAGACATTTTTGTGTTGGTTAAAGTTTGAATCGCTGTGGCAGCCTCAAAGTTCATCAGTTGTAGATGTTCATTAAAATCTGTCCAACGGTTCATGAGATATTTTGCTAACAGACAGACGAACAAATACACACACATACAGACACATACAGACACAATTACATGATCGCCCTTTTCACAAAAGTTGTATTTTAACAAATTAACGACATCCCAGGGATGGTGTGAAACTGTTGACCCCGCTTCTCCTCGCAGCACTCAGAGATCCAATTATGCAGAATCGAATTTAACCCACTAACGTCTAATCCGACCCCCCCCTTCCCCCGTGATGCATTAGGCGGCGCTGAAGCGTGACTTGTGACCCGACCTTTGCACGGGCCCCGGCTGACCTCCAGCTGGGGGTCGCGGCACTTGGCCCGCAGGAACTCGCAGCGAGACGTGAAGGTCCTGCCGTCGGAGGCGCACAGGGCCTTCCGAGGCGCTCCGCTGCACTCCATGTTGCACTCCTTATCCTGATCCACCCGCAGGAACTGCAGAGGAGAGAGGGCAGGACATCAGCACAGTAATAAAGGAAAGATTCTGAGCTCGAATACAGTGGAAGTCAATGAGAGTTTGGGTGTCTGACCTCTGACCTCTGGGGGGATTTGAGAGAAAACTCTAAGTCTTATAGCAGCGAGACACACTGGGTGAAACATGTTTTTATCTTTTGATCCATAAACTGTATCAGAAATGTAAATATCGAGAGAATAAAAAGAGTTTGCAAAGATTTTTGGAACTTTAGAATCTAAAGATGCTATGGTAAAATCTTCTACAACCATAAAACCTAAACTGTGATTCAGTAAAATCCCTTCAATATCAAGTCTGTCTGAGATGCAGAGCTCCAAACAGGGCTGGGGTTTCTAAATCATTTCATCAAACAACCATTAATGTGAATGTAGGATTGCTTTGAGCTGTTCTTCTTGTTTCCAAAGCTGCTGGAAGAGAGAATCAAAAAATCGAGACGGAAACAAAAAATTAGCCGAACAGTAACGAGGGCGCTCTGATGGATAACTAACCACTTCTGCAGACTTTGTGCTATTTTAGTAAACCTTCAACTCATCCAGGAGATGGGTGCTGTGATTTTAATTTTTTATTTTCCTTTATAGTCTTCTCAATACTTTCCCCAGATCTCTTTATTTCCTTCAGAAACATTGAAATCTGATCCAGATACTGGTTCTGTTTTTGTATTTTTATGCTACTGTTAGTTTTAACAACTCAGTTTCAGCTTCTTTAGCCAATTTCAGTGAAATCATTCATCGGTTTCTCGAGTTATTTAATTAAAACAGCGGGGAATAACAAAAAGATCCTGTCAGCACCAAGCAGGATGGCTCTACGCTCCACTTCCTGCCGTCTTTGTCTCTGAGGCAACACCTGCACAGCTTTCCACCTGGACTCGTCCTGAAGATGTCTGACTTAGGCGTGAAAGGAGCAACAAGGACGGAGATTTGTGTCTGAATGCATCGGCACACCTGAGTCAATGCCACCTGTGTTGCTTGCCCCCCCCCCGGCTTTAACGGGCCACACAAAGCTGGCGAGGGAGGGGGGCAACAAGCTGTGACGGCTACAATCAATGAAAAGACTGAAGAAGCTGGATGTTTGTGCAGCTACACAGGGACTGGTGGGGGATTTATTTACTTTAAGTCAGTCATATTCAGAAACAAATAACCTCGATAAATTTATTGCTTTTTGCTTTTATAAAAACATGTTTGCACAAATGAAACAGACTTTTTTTTCTTCCAGTTTTAGACTTTTGTGTGTTTGTTCAGTTTAGACACTGCAAATATTCCCAGTTTTCTTTATCCTTCCAGGCATTTATGAGTCAAAGCCTCTCCCTAAATGATCGCTATGAACGTTAAAAAATAAAAGACAAGTGGCCCTGGGCACCGGGGGGAAGGGGGGGGTCTACAGCCCAGCCTGTCAGATCTGCTCATAAATCTTTCTCTGGGCAGATCGGACCCGTTTAAACACATCGGAGGCAAAACCAGGAGGGACGGGGGGAGGAGAACTCCTCAGGACTGAAGGTTTTTTCAAAAAACTTCATATAAAAAGAAAAGATGAAACTTAAAACTTGAATAAAGATGTTACTGTAAGAAACCTGCAGTTTAAAAAGTTATTTATGGTAACAAAACCCCTCTGAGCGAGAAATTGAATGATCTGAAATTATAAATGATGTGTTTGTTTGGTCAGTTTCATTTTAAATAAAGTGAAATATTTTGAAAAGTATAAAAGTTACAGAAACCAAACATCATCGCAGACTTTCCTCAACCGAGATGAACATTTAGCTTTTCTGAGATCTCGAGAGATGTGTTGGGATTGATGCTCAGCTACTACCACGCCTAATTTTGGGGGGTTTTTGTATTTGTGTTTCCCTTTTGGGCAGTAATTACAAAGATGAAATATGCCAATCCTACATACTGTACATCACTGCATTAATACTGAAGGAGCCGTGGTGGTATTCGGCTGTTTTTCTTCGCTTTCTGTCACATTTTTAGTTTGTTACTCCCTCCTGCAGCTGCAACAAAAAATACATCAAAACTTGGGTCTCACTCTAGAAAAGTGTAATGATCTTTGGCAGCAGGACATCGTACAGAAGAGATGAAATGAAGAAAAATAGAAAAATATGTCTCCCTAGACAACAGTGGGTTAATTTAGTCAGTTGAGAAAACTCGGTCCTGTTTGGAGTTCTAAACTCGGTCCTGTTAGGAGCTCTAAACCTGGTCCTGTTGGAGCTCTAAACCCGGTCCTGTTGGAGCTCTAAACCTGGTCCTGTT
>NC_051451.1:27470794-27521444 GCF_001649575.2 Kryptolebias marmoratus | reverse complement strand
TTGGAGCTCTAAACCCGGTCCTGTTTGGAGCTCTAAACCCGGTCCTGTTTGGAGCTCTAAACCCGGTCCTGTTTGGAGCTCTAAACCCGGTCCTGTTGGAGCTCTAAACCACAGAAAGTTGGACTTTCCATGACTGAACTGGTTTTTTCAGATGTTTAATGATTTTTACACAATCACAGTTCAGGTTTTGTGAGTTTGGTCTTTTTTGCCACAGTGCGATGATGTCACACTTTAACATCTGAGTCCAAATTTCCTTGGATTTTTGCAAATAAATTGTATTTTTAAAGTTTTTGAAGCTTTTTTGCTTCATTAAATCTGCATTTTGTCAGTTTTTTACTGTCGGGCTTTAGAGAAGAAAACTGACGGATGTTTCTCTTCAGTTCTCCTGCCTGTGGTTGGACATCTTGATGATGATGTCCCTCTCCCTGTCCTCCTGACCGGACACAACATTCAGCATCACTCAGCTCCTCTCAGCCTTCCCTGCGTCTCTCACAGCTCCTCCTTCAGATCTGGATGTTTGTTTGCAAACCGCACTGATAGTGTCTCCGTGTGTGTCCGGCCATGAATGGTGGTGACCTGCCAGCACAACCGGCGCTGTTCAGCCCAGCGCCCACATTACAGCAGCATTATCACCATTCAGGCCCCTGCCAGCCTGCAGACTGACAGCCCAAACTGAGTCATTCAGCTGCTCAGCATCCTGCTAAATGTTCACTATGCAGCGCACAGCGGAGAACCGAGCGCATGCAAGACCGCAGGATGAATAAATCACAGCTTGCCATGAAATCAGCCACCCAGATTCACAATCAGACAGACAGGTTTTAGTGTGAAGAATCACAGTTGGTCCCATTGGTGAGGAAAACAAATAAGATGTGAAACAGAGTTAAAGATGGATAAAATCCTGAGAACCTGTTCCTCGTGTGCACACCTAATCAGACTGAGCTCGCTGCTGAGTGACACTTAAAGCTAGAATCTGTTCACCGTTGTGAGGAAATAATTCCAGTTCTGAGTGCATGCAGCAGGGTTTGTTTTTTAAATCATGTCTTATTTAGTCTCATTCAGGTCCGTCACCACGGAGGACGCTGCAGGACGCTGCAGGACGCTGCAGGACGCTGCAGGACAGTAGAACAGCTGAATTAATATCAGCTAAACATGAACATTATGTCCACTCATCCATCATTGTCCTGCCTCTGTTTGTGGCTGTTGTGGTTTTTATTACTAGTTCTACAGGAACAGAGTGAACGCTGAGTCAGCATTTAAATTTTGTGCATGTTTTTTACATTAGTTCTGTAGACTTTGCAACTTTTATACTTTTTACCTTTATTTACAGATATTTTCATGTAGAAATACTTCTTCATTGTTCTCGTTGAAACCTGTTTCAGTAAACTGGATTTGTTTTTGTACCTTTCAGCTAGCCTTTTGCCACATTTAGCTTGTAGCTGGCGTTCTGCTGCTTTTAGCTTAAAAAAAAAATCAGTTTCAGCTTCTTCAGCGAGTTTCAGCGAAATCATTCAGAAATCAGCGTTCTCACTGAATTTCACTAAAATAAAAACAATTTTTCTTGTCAGTGTTCTTAATTTTGAACTTGTCTGCTGCTGTTCAGTAAATTCTGTTCTGATTGTCACGTGCAGCTTTTTAGGCCGTGCACATTTTTTTGTTTCCAACCCCTGATGGATGCAGGAGGACATGCGTGTTCAAATTCAAAGTTAAAGAATAAATAAATAAAAAATGTCAGTGCTGCACATGTTGAAATTCTAATATTATTTTGATAAAACTAAGTTTTGTAAATCTGGTACATAAACCAGACAGGTTTTTGTTTATCTGTGTGCAAAAGTTTACAGTCACTTAAAACCCACTCAATAAGAGAGTGAGCAGACTCGGATTAGATCAAGATTGCAATTTTTAGATATTTTCTGTCAGGATCAACGGTTTGTGTTCGATTCACTGCAGATATCTGGCATTATGCTAACCTTCTGCATGTTTAGGGTCACTCAGATTCACACATGCAACAAAATAATGTGCACGGCCTGAAATAGTTTTGCAATCCGTGCACGCTAAAATAGGCTGTGATTTTCTAAAACAGTCCCTGCAAAATGCAACAGCATGGCTCGCTGATCACATGGTTGCAAAATCGGCCTTTTTTCTGAAATGTTTCTTGCAAAGTTGAGTCACCGACGGTTCTCCAACAGTCTCAGTTCAGTCAGATTCTACCTTTAGGGATAGAAGGCTGAGTTAGAGTCCTGATATCCACCTGACGTCTCACTCCAGCCTCGCCAACTTAGCGCCATCATGGTGCAAGAAGGCAACATGGTGGCGAGTGATGAATGGCTTCCACCTCAGCTACACGCAGGCTTCCACTTTGATTCATCATGAAAGGAGTCTCATACAAGACAGAACACATATTGTGACTCAAATCCGTTTATTGCCCAGATCCTTTTCTTTTCCACTTCCAGACAGCTGCCTCTCTCATTCTCCGTTTGGCTCTTTATGTTGCTTTCTTTCCTTTCAGTGTTTCATTTTTTTTTTTGTGTGTGATCTCTCTTGAAAGATGCTTTTGCATCTGCTCAAAGAATACAAGAGGTTGGCAAAGGAACAAGAGACGAGTGAAAGACAGCGAGACGGGCCGAGTGTGAAGAGGTTTTCTTTTTTTTCTTTTTCCAAACCAACCGGCATACAAATCAAATCCTATTACCTCCCCCAGGCTCTGCAGCATTGTGGGACTGAATGGAGTACAGAGGAGGCGAGCCTCCAGCAGAGACCCTATTGTAGGCTGATAAGGGCCTTGTGGGCCGGGGGGCCCCCACTTCCAGTGCCCGGAGAGGCCCCTCACACCATAGCCCTGCAGGATAAACGGGGGCCCGGCTGAGAGCTGTGGTAAATGTGTTAAATGGCCGAGGCGGGAGTTTCCTGCACGGATGCTGGGATGCAAAAAGAATCATTAGTTTCCAGCATGGTGGAAAAGAGAAGAAAGTGTCGGGCTTAAACCAGCTTACAAACTCAATCAACTGAAAAAGAAATGAAACGCAGGAATGCACATCGCCCGCTGCCCTTCATGCCAGAGTTTTAGACTAAGATGAGCTCAAAAAAGACGCTAAAATGAAACATTATGAGAAAACTGACTGTCAGGTGAAGATGAATAAATTTCACTTTGAAGATTTGCTGAAAGCGGAGTGAGCTCATATTTCAAAAAGTTTACGTTCTGTAGATTTAAAGGTGATCCGATGAGCCAAACAGGAGCAGAACTGTGACAGAAACAGATGGAATCAGATAAAGCTCACAGCTGCATCAGCTGCATGTTGCTGCGTCACATAAAACCACACCAGGAGCGCAGCTGCACTCCTGCAACCTCTGGAGGCCGGCAATCCCAACATTTACAGCAGCTTTAGTGCAACATGTCAATTCACAGGAGCTTTGGTTCAGTGATTCAATTCCTCCCACATTCCACAACAACCCTCCTCACCTAGAAGTTAATAACTCCTGCCTGTTTGTTTCCAACTATAAAGTATCTTCACACAAACCATAAATAATGCTGCTGGGGAGGAGGCTGTCACATCAACCGATAAATCAAGGAGGGGGAACTTCTGACAGAGCGCAATCCTTTTCTGGCACCGCACCTGAACCTGATCATGGCCATGAGAGTGAAATCTTTGAAAGTGAGACATATTGACAGGATGCTGGCGCTCTGTAAACACGAGCATGTGCTGATGTGGTGCAGCGCAGCACTCAAACAGAGCAGAGACCCCGAAGCAAGAGTCGGCAGCCTGCACAGTCAAAAGAGTCACACAGTTTGTCCAGAGCCACAAAACCTACTTGAAATAAAGTCAACACAGCTTATTAGAAATGCTGCATTTACAGTCCATTAGTTTGCTTCATAACATTAAACAACTATAATAAATTATTGACATTTCTTTATATTTGTACATGTTAGAACAAAGAAAAAGATCAATTTCTTATAATAACTCCTTAGACAAACTTTAAATGCTTAGTCTGTCAGTTTTATATCTGTGTAAAATTAATACAACTATCCTATTTTAAAACAATAAAACATATACCCGAATCCTAATACAGTGACTCTGCAACTTTCCTCTTCAAATGTGTTATTTTCTGGTGGATTTCATTAAAATTAACACTGCATGGCTGAAAATTAAATTAATGGAGTTCCTAACAGGCTAACAAGCCGCTGGAATCATTTGCGCACTCTGTTTTGCTCCTTAATATCATTCTGTAACAGACATTTTATTCACATATTTGCATATAATTCAACAGAAAGCATCATTATTCATTTGGTCAAAGCTGCAGAGAGCCGCTGCAGAGGAACCTATGAGCCACAAGTGGCCCCAGAGCCGCAGGTTGCAGAACCCTGTCCTGAAGCAAAAGGAACGGGGTTTAAATGGAGAATAAAGACTTTAATTCCAAATGGGAACAACAAAACAAACTTTATCAGGAGAAAAGGTTTAGAAGCTTTATAATTAATTTCTGCGCTCAGCGCCGGATCTTCATCGTTACGCGCAGAACAAACGAGCTTATAAGTGTTTTAAAAAGATCATTTTCATTATGAACACATTCTGAGCTTCATACCGTCAGAGCTGAGAACTTCTGCGCGCGTCCTGCGCACAGCAGGCAGAGGAGCAGCAGCGGACACACGCGCATGGCTCTGACACGGCGTGGAAACGACCTCTCCAAATTACGCACGGTCCAAAACTTCACCTTGGCACAAAAAGCTGTCCCGGTTGAAAGCCGATCGTGGTTAAAAATCCAAACTGTTTCTTGCACCAAAAACAAAAATAAGAATAAATAAATAAATCAAAGAATGTTTGACAGAAAGTTTGCTGGTTTCGGTTCCGTTCCTCCTGCCGAACCGTTTGTTCAGACGCTCTGCTTAGTTCTGCCAGAACCCTCTCAGTACCCCTGACCTTCCCCTCCCTCCTATCTTTTTTTCTCTTCTTCTTCTTTCTCTTTCCACACCCCTTTCTTCCACAATTGATTTTGTGGACAAGATCTCTTATCGGATGCAGGCAGTTCTGCAGCGGGGGTGGAGGGTGGGGGTGTCCGGGGGGAGGAGGGGGCGCAGGGAGCCTATAGGTGGGTCTGAAGGAGTCCGTCTGCTGCTGGCTGCCCAGGTACCCACTTCTCATCCATCTGCAGAGGTTCAGTCAGAGTTTAAATCCAAATGCAGCTTCTCAAACCCAAACACCGTCATGTATGAGGAGGTTTTTTCTGTCTCTCACATACAAAGAACCACAGAAGAAGAAACTAAATAATACTGATTGGAGATTCTGAAAAAAACAAACAAAACAAAAACAAACATTTTAATATAATTTTCCGTCTCAAAGTAGCTCTGAGATCAAATGTTCTGTCTGGTTGCCCTGAAAGGTTTACAGCCACGTGGATCAGTTTTGGTGTCAGTGCGCATCTTCATCTTCATCTTCAGGTTTCCAAACAAAAGTTCCTTCGTGATCAGAACCTCATTCAGAACTTATTTCTGTCTGACGCCACCTAACGACGAGAGTCACACCGGCACCACCTCTAAGGAAGTAAGCAAGTCTCCATTAAAAATGAATGAATTATTCAATTAATGATGATTTTAAAAAGAGAAAGGTTGATAATGAAAATAAGGTCTGATCAAAATAAATAATAGGGGGGAATGAATGAATAATTATTGTTTTAAAATAAACAAGAGGGTTGATAAAATAAATGTTATTAAATACGAGTTGATTAGAAATAAATACTAATTAAAAATCAGTCAATTAATGAATGAATTAATCAATCAATCCACTTTAAATGGTAGACTGCTTTGAGAGTCATACCCCAAACACCACAGAAACTCCATTTCCCATGATGCTTCACGCAGACTGAGGGTTCTTACGTCACAGCTTTTTCTTTCCGGTCTTTCCAGCGCCGTCTGCGTGGTTTAGCGGCGTTAGCTTGTCGGGCACAGGATTTTACCTTTCACTCCACTGCCTTACGAGCTTGGACTAACACCAGAGAGCATGTCGTACCACGAAGAGGAGGAAACTACTGTATGTTTTCTCTTTTAGATCCGGAAACTGCTGCTTTAATGACACTGAAGCCATTTTAAGTAGCCGGTTAGCTTAGTAGCATGTAAGCTAGCCTTGTCGCACACCGCAGCGGCTAACAGATGAGCGAGATTAATAACAACGATTACAATTCTGTTTAATGAAAGTTAGCTTTAAAAGGCAGAGGATATTCTTATTTATCACTTTAAGCTTGATGACAGATGTCAACGTTAATTATTCTAACAAACCAAATAATGTTTTATGGTAAAACAACTGATTTCAACCGAAAGAGCTTAAAAAGATCTTCCAGGTGTTACCAAAATTATGTATTTAGGTTTATAAAAACAGGGATATTTCAGCCTTTTAGAATCTTAAATTCTGGGACAAGTAATGTCATGAATTTCCTTTAAACAAAAACTAATATTTCTGACACCAGTTTTATTGTTTTAATTGATTGTTTATTGTTAATGGTAATTTTGTTATTATAAAATTACCTAGTATTTCATCTTTATTCCCCTCAAATGTTAGGTTTCTTTCTGCAGATATTACTGCATATGCTGGTTAAAAAAACATGCCAATCAATCAAATCAGTTAATTTTTGCTTTACGTGTACTTGAAAACATGAATTAAAAGTCTATTAAGTCATTTGCACCTTCAGGAAAATCAAATAACTTTTATATTTATTTAAGATGTTTCTGCCAGGTGGGAAAATCACAAATTCATGGCTCTGAACCAAGATTGCAGCAGTCATTGGTTGTAAAATAAATGATATTATAAATGTGTAATTAGCATCTTTCTCTTCCAGTATGATCCTTACTCCTACACAAATGACTGTGATCTGCACACCGGTAAGTTTACACATCTTTATCTCCCTTTTCTGCTAAAGTGTTTGACCTAACTTCTTATTGTCAATAAAATATATTCCACTGGTAGTAATCATAGTTGTTAAATCCATTTTTTTTGCAGGTGACCCTAAAGCAGACCTGGCCTATGAGAGGCAGTATGAGCAGCAGACTTATCACGTGATCCCAGAGGTGATCAAGAACTTCCTGCAGTATTTCCACAAAACCGTGTCGGACTTGATTGACCAGAAGGTTTACGAGCTGCAGTCCAACCGTGTGTCGAGCGAGAGCATCGAGCAGAAGATCTACGAGATCCAGGACGTTTATGAAAACAGGTGAGCTCAGCTGTTTGTTGGTAAGCTTCACCTTCGTTTGGGATGCTGTTTCCTCTGTTGGCAGGGGAAAACGGAGCACATGTGTAGGATTCATCATAGTTATCTTATTTTGCTTCTTATCAGCTGGAACAAGTTAACTGAGCGTTTCTTCAAGACCTCCCCCTGGCCCGAGGCTGAAGGCATCGCGTCGCTTGTTGGCAACGGTGAGTTTTCTTGTTGCTTTTACAAAAATTATATCACCTGTAGAAATTATTTCACACAAACTGCTTCTTATAACATGTTTAATAAGTTTAGATCTGATTGTTGCTGACATTAAAGCCTAATAACAAAAAAAAATCTTGTTAATGTTATTGTTTGAGAAGTTTTCTCTAATTTGACTTATTTTACAGATGCTGTGTTTCTTATCCTCTATAAGGAACTTTATTACAGACACATCTACGCCAAAGTCAGTGTAAGTAACGACACAATTAAACATCTGGTAATCACTTTCTCTGGTAATAAGTATCCAGCAAAACATGAAGGAACTTTCTGGTATTTGGTTGTAAATTATATATTTTTTTATTTATCAGGGAGGACCAACTTTGGAGCAGAGATTCGAGTCGTACTACAATTACTGCAACCTCTTCAATTACATCCTCAGTAAGCCTTTCCCTCTCATCCTCACCTGTAACCCATGAATTACCTGTTGATGCGTTTGTGTATGAGAATGTTTGGCTGTTAACAGACGCTGATGGCCCCGCCCCGTTGGAACTGCCGAACCAGTGGCTCTGGGATATTATCGATGAGTTCATCTACCAGGTGCCTTACATGATACGCTTTTTAAAGTGTATTAGTTTGATCTGAAATGTGATCTAATGTCGGCCATTTCACCGTACGGTTGGGCCTCAGACGGGTGGTCTAGATCCACGTTTACCTGCGGTCGTTAGAAGAAACGTGGTTTAACTGAAGCGTGAAAGCTGCGCTCTTCCTCCTCCTGTAGTTCCAGTCCTTTAGTCAGTACCGCTGCAAGACGGCCAAAAAGTCCGAGGAGGAAATCGAGTTCCTGAGGAACAACCCAAAGATCTGGAACGTCCACAGTGTCCTCAACGTCCTCCACTCCCTGGTGGACAAGAGCAACATCAACCGTCAGCTTGAGATCTACACCAGCGGAGGTAAACGCTGAGGGGAAAAAATAAAAAAAGTATAATTGACAGTAAAGTTCTCGTGGTCTCTACTCTTAGTCGAGTCAAACTGTTCAAAGCTGCCAACTTGTTTTGTTTCTTGGATGCAGGAGACCCAGAAAGTGTAGCTGGAGAATATGGCCGTCACTCCTTGTACAAGATGTTGGGTTATTTCAGCTTGGTTGGACTCCTGAGGCTTCACTCTCTGCTCGGTGATTATTACCAGGCCATCAAGGTCCTGGAGAACATTGAGCTCAACAAGAAGGTAAGACCTTAACCAGGACTGCCACTATCGATCCACTACTTTCCTGCAAAAATCCATAATCTGTTCATTTTATTTTTAACAGTCAACTTTAGCATTTAGATTTCACCAAATTAAAAATGACTTGTAAGGATATTATTGGTAAGAAACACTGATTTGTTCCCCCGCCTGTCTAATTATAGTAGCTTCGCAGCCATCAGGATGTTTCTTCTGCTACAATGGACAAAAAAATATCTTTTCTGTTAGCATTTTGTTTCAAACACCAAAGGTTTAGAGTAACATAAAGGAAGCCGGTTGGGGGAACAGATCTCGGCTCACTGATTAATTAAACATGGTACCAGATTCTGGTCTAAAGGTTTCTTCAAACATTTCTTCGCTGGGAAACGTAGCGGACAGACAAACTGTCTGACCTATAGAGCACATTTAACAGCTTAGAAATTATGAACTTGTTTTTTCCTGCTGTCTCAGTATTTCAGAGGAAACCTTCCAGAACGTCCAAACGACCCTTTAATTGTCAGCTAGCTTGAAACACCCCCACACTTTTTTATTTTGACTCGTTTGACATCGGAGCAGCCGCGGTCTCTGCTTTATCCGCCATGATAGTTAGAAAACGAGGCTCAGATAAAGCAGAGAAGAACTGTTAATTTAGCTGGACTGTCGACTAAAAGGTTGGCGTTGAAGAGTTATCAGTGACGTCATTATGTGTGACGTTAATCGTGACACCACAGAGATCACCGAGCCTTGGATTTTTGTCTCCACTCTCCCTTCCTGTCCTGTAGAGTATGTATTCACGAGTTCCCGAGTGTCAGATCACCACCTACTACTACGTGGGTTTCGCGTATCTAATGATGCGACGCTACCAGGACGCCATTCGAGTTTTCGCCAACATCCTCCTCTACATCCAGAGGACGAGAAACATGTTCCAGAGGTCGACGTATAAATATGAGATGGTGAGGAAGGAAACGGCCGTAGTGAGTTTACTTTAAATGACCGCTGTTCTGAACTGATGACTTTTCCTTTCCAAACGTTTTCAGATCAATAAACAAAACGAACAGATGCACGGCCTTCTGGCCATCGCACTCACCATGTACCCGATGCGCATCGATGAGAGCATCCACACCCAGCTGAGGGAGAAGTACGGAGACAAGATGCTCCGGATGCAGAAAGGGTGAGAAAGCGACCCGTTTCTGGAGTTTCATTTAATGAGGCAGACTTGGAACGAACTCGGATCGATTACTTCAGATTGTTTCAGCTTTTCCACGAGGAGGGGCTTAGATGTTCCTGAGTTAGGAAGCTTATAGAAATCAGCTCATCTGTACCAGAGAGCTACTGTTTGCCTGATGGGTGTCAGTGTCGGTGGCTCCACGATGATTCAGAGACGTATTCTGACATGTAGCTGATAAAACTGTCAGACATGACACCAAGAAGAACGTCTTGGACCAAAGGGTCAGAGGATGAACTTGTTAATTAATGCTGTCATCAAATGGTAAGTTTCTCTGTTCGAACAGCTTTATTTTGGTTCCTGCAGCCTGTTGGAGTATATTTAGAGCAGCAGTCATTCTGCTGTAACATCAGTCATTTTATAAAGCTCCTGGCCTCAGTGGGCTGTATTTATTTTAAACCCAAGTCGCTGTAATGACTGTTCTCTCCATGACGATGGTTGCTGTTCTAAATCTGGTCGTTTAACACGGTTCTGATGTGTCTGAGGACACTTTTAGCTGGTTTTGTCTGGACGATGGTCCGACGGGGGACAGTTGGACGTCCTGTCCTGTTGTTAGTCCACATCTTTGCTTTTGTTCTGGAGCCGGACGGGTTGGGTCATGTGAGAGGACAGCTGGGACGGTTGTTGTTTTTTATTCCAGTGAAGAAACGAGAGTCAGAGGATTCAGTCACTGTTGGGTTATAGAGTTAAATTAAACATTAATACAGAGATTAAAGGAGGGTTGAAAAATAGAGATATGAATATATAATTTTTTTGTTGTATCCCACAGCCCTACATCACCCTGTTTGTCTCATTACTGTGCGAAAGACTTGAGCCACCCCTCATTTTAGTCCAGTTTTTAAACCCTTCATGTAATTTAAGCTACTTGATGTTAACCTAAATGGCAAAGAATCAAATTAAAAATACTTCACACAAACATTTAGTTTTAATGATGCAGATTTTAACTGTCTGATCTTCAGCTCTCTGGTGTCATAATCTGCCTAAACTTCCTGTCACCTACAAGGAAAAAACAATATGATCAGCTGGTGGTTTTAAAGCCACTGAGCTCATATTTTCCTTGTTTTTAAAAGTTCCTTTCAGTGTTTGATCCGTCCAGGTAAATTTAAAAGTTAGTCTAATTTTAGGGCTCAGCAGCTAAACTGTTACTGTTGTTCTTCTAAGATTAACCCGCAAGAAATACAGCGTCCACCATCTGAAGGGGAAACTTAAAATTTACTTTAGAAGACTTTTTTAAAGATTAGTAACAGAAATGACAAAAGCTACTGTTGAAGAGGGTCCAGGATAAGTAGAATAAAGAATGAAATGAAAGTTGGTTGAATTATTATAACAAATATATTTATGGTTCCTTGGACTGTTTTTCGGAGGTGCTAATGCTCCGGCTCTAAGCAGCTTTAATAATTCAGCCTCTCCTGTGTTGGTTTTGTGATTTATGTCTCTAATTCTCTGTGAACACCAGCGGCCTCCGTCACGTTCCTTTCCTTCTGCTCGTCAGAGATCTGCAGGTGTTCGAGGAGCAGTTCAGCTTCGCCTGCCCCAAGTTCTTGTCCCCCGTGGTTCCAAACTACGACAACGTCCACCCGAACTACCACAAGGAGCCGTTCCAGCAGCAGCTGAAGGTCTTTGCTGAGGAGGTGCAGCAGCAGGCTCAGCTCTCCACCATCCGCAGGTAAGCCCGTTCTCCAGGTGCGTCTTTTGCTTTAAGCTGCCGAAACGTTCCCAGCAACTCGTTGTGTCCTTCCAGCTTCCTGAAGCTGTACACCACCATGCCCGTAGCCAAACTGGCGGGGTTCCTGGACATGACGGAGCAGGAGTTCCGCATTCAGCTGCTCGTCTTCAAGCACAAGATGAAGAACCTGGTGTGGACCAGCGGCATCTCGGCGCTGGACGGAGAGTTCCAGTCTGCTTCTGAGGTGGACTTTTACATCGACAAGGTGAGAAGAAACCTGCTGATTTTTACTTTAGCAACACCAATAAGGTGGTCAGAGCTGCCATTTTCCATTGAAGCATCTTTAGTCAGACCCTCCAGGATTTTGCGATGTTGCGATTTGCAACCATTAAGGCAAAATCGCAACTTTAACCCAATATTTATTGTTTCTAAAGTGATTCGCCACCGTTTCTGCGGTCTAGTCTCTTCTTTGTGGGTTTGTGTAGCGTGCAATACAAAATAACCCCAAATAACTCAGGAAGAAGACACGTGACGTCACTTCCTGTTAACATCAGAATGCCGGGAGTGTGCAGGAGCAGCGACCGAAGCCAAAATGTGCGCTAATGCTTCACATTTGCCCACAAAGATTTCAGCAAACCAGTTTCCTCCCCAGCTGCAGCTGTTTTGCATCGTCCTGCAGTGTAATCATGGAACATAAACGCATCGACAAACGCTTTGTGTCTGCAAAACATGTGAAGAGAGCTGCAGACCAGGGACAATCCAGAAATGCTCATGAATGTCAGTTTAGAAGCTATCAAAGTTCTCAAATAAAGCACCTTTTGAGAATGTCAATGTTTGTTGGGAATTATCTTACAAAACTAGGAAGGATTTTTGGTTTATATATTAAAAGTTAGTTTTTTATTGATTTTAGTAAAATAAAAAATCGCAACTTTTAGGAAAATGCCCCACGAAATCCTGGAGGGATTGTATAGTTTTACTGTTTGACCATCTTTATATGGTTTAAAAAAATATTTTATTGCAGATCATCTTGTGAGAATAAGCAACAATCTGACATTAAATAGCACTGCTTTATTTCAACGTTTGAGGAAAATCTTACAATTTCCTGAAGCCTAAACGCTTCATAAATGTGCCTTTTTGCTTTAATATCAGTTTGTATGAGGAGGTTTTTTTTTTCTTGCACAGGACATGATCCACATCGCCGACACTAAAGTCGCTCGTCGTTACGGAGACTTTTTCATCAGACAGATCCACAAGTTTGAGGAGGTCAGTAATGGGGAATAATGCAAACCGAGACAAATGAAAAAGACATGAAACAAAAACCATTCCTGTGTCTCCGTACAGCTGAACAGGACTCTAAAGAAAATGCCCGCCACCGGGACGACGGCGACGTCAGGGAGCGCCACGACCCGATAAATCTGACCAGAAGGCCTGAAGAAGACCTCCAGTCTTTAACTATTATTGATGAAAACTTTTCTAACTTACCTGGCAACAATAAAAGGCTTGAGAAATCTTCTTCACCAGTGGGTGGCGATGTTTAACAGCTGTCCTTTAGTTGTTTTGTTAGAAAGGAAGCAGAAGTATTTACTGTTGAGGTCAACAAGATTTCAGATTCCTTTATCTGGCCGGACATTTTATTATCACATATCATCCCACAACATGGTTCCTGAAAGTAGGTTTAACAAAGAGAAAATATAAAAAAATACATTTTTAAAACACAGCACTCCAACAGAATACAAACAAAACGAGTCGACGTGTCACCAAAGCACAAAATACTCATACGCCAAACATCCAACGCCACCTACACAGTTTGGTAAGCCGGAATTTTCTTTAAAAATATCTCAAGTCCATGTTTTGTATAAAATAAAAGTAAAGTAGCTCGTTTAGAGCGTGACTCCTCCGCGTGGCAGTGTAAAGTCATTGGGCATGTCGCCATCTTTAAGTCTATAAAAACGTACAGTTAATCATTTATTTCCATTTATAAATAAACTTTTGTTTTCTTCCTTGAGCTTCAGTCACAAAAACAAACGTGGTCTGAGTTCAGTCACTACGGTTCTTCCTTTTCTTCGTTTGGAATCAGGGTTTGAATTAAAGGATTTTCAAACAACAAAAAAGGAAATAAAAGTCAACGCCGAGGGCATCATTATTCAAAAAATCCTGATTGGTTTTCCTCCTCAGAGTTCCTTTAGTGGCCGTTTGCTGGTCTGAGTGTTTTAATTTTTCTGTGTGTGTGTGTGTGAGTGTCTGCAGTCCAGGCATGATGTTTTTTGTATTTTTTTTTTAAATCAGATAGAATGAGGCACCTTTTGATGATTCTGAGGTCATGGTTCGACTCTTCCACGATGAACCTGGATCATACCGGTTCCTGCGTTCTTTTCCTGAAGGTTGTTAGAATACACCTTTCGAAGCTCGTCGTGACATGTGACCATCTTTAAACCCACTCAAACCAACCCAGTGGCGAGGGGACGTGTCTCCGATGACGCTCCTCAGACTGCACACACTCCTCCCATCCTCTCCGAACCGTACCGGGTTGGCGGTATGGAGGCACGAGGACACACACGAGCCCCCGGATGCTGTGCTCAGACCAGCGAGGCCTCGGCTAGTCATAACTCGGTGATTTCCAGCGGGCTCTCCGACAGCGTGTCGCTGTCCTTGTGGCGGTGCATCGGGGTGGACTTGGCCGACTCGGTGCGGGCGTTACGCTCCGAGTACAGCACCCCGTCGGCGTCGAGCGCCTCCAGAGAACGCGCCAGGGCCCGCTGGTCCTCCTCGGGCAGGCTGCTGAGGTCAGAGGTCAGGAGGGTGCCCGTGCTGCCGTGGACCACGTGCACGCCTTCGGGGCCTTTCAGCTCCACGGGGAGTTTGTGCTTAAAGCGCAGAGTGCCGCGGCCTCCGCCCACGCTCAGACGCTCGTCCTCGTCGTCGTCCAGGTCGCTCTGGATGAGCTTCGGGAGGCGGAACACAAAAAGAATTAAACAAAAAGTATAAAAGAGTCAGATGAACGTTTTCAGGAGAGAAATCTGAGGATTACAGGAAGTAAAACAGATCAGCAGAGAACAAACACCACCACCTTAAACCTTAGTTAATAAAAGGCCAAGAAGTTCCTGCAGGAATGCATATCACCCGCCGCCTTTCATTAAAGAGTTTCAATCTAAGATCATCTTTTGATGAGAATGACGTTGTGTGTAATCCTTGCAATGTTGCAAGATATCTCGCTCAGAATATGTGTTGGACTCGGTTCCCAACTGTCCCCTAAAATAAGAACCAATTCAAATCTGTTTAGAGATGATAAATGAAACACGTAAAACAGGGATTCAGTCCAATCACAGCTGAAGAATCTTGTTTCTTTTCCCTGTTGCTGAAGCTGCTTCTCCTCTTAAATTGGACAGTTTTTTATTTAAAGTGTCGGCAGATTTCAGATGAGAGAAAATGCGTTTTCTGTGAGAATGCAGTGTGAACGCTGAGCGCTGAAACGGAGCTGTTAAAGCTAAAAGTAGCAGGGCTGACACTGACTCTTCTAACGTGGGCCTGAATGTGTTAAATCTTGTGTTCTCCTTGACACCACTCGGAGTAGAAACAGCTGAATATCACCTGAAGTGTCCCCTCCTGATCAGTCCCTGTTCCTTATTTCAGTTTCTGATCGTTGGCAGCCCAAGTTGTGAATGAATCTCATCTCATTTTGTCTCAAACATCTCTACGATCGCCTGAGTTAAAGTCATTTTTGTGTCGGACATCTTGAATTGAGCTCTGTTTTAGATGTACGTCCAATGATTATCTTTTGAAAGCGTCATTAAAATTTGTCCAGTGGTCCATGAGGTATTTTGGTAATGAAAACATCATCATCTGGCTTCTGCCGGTGGTGGGCGATAATTAGGCAAACTTGTTAGCGGGACTCACATCAGAGGAAAAGGAATAGAAATGCAGAAAGTTCACACCGAATGCTTCACTGGAAGCCGCAGCCAAAATTTACTGACAAATTTTGTGATGGAAAAAACACCTTAATAACAGGAAACTGGCTGAGGGTGAGAAAGAAGCAGAAGTTAAAAGGTGACGACAGGAAAAGAACTCTGAGAAGAAGCGGGTCGCCGTCGAGCAGAGACGGGGAGGAACAGATCAACCTTTAATCCCACCTCAGTGACCGATGATTTATCTCCCTGGCTGGTGGAAACGGTGACAAGCCGCGCTGCAAAGAGCTTTTTCAGCCTCAGGTAGTCGTCTAGAACCACCTTGAGCAGGGAACCCTGACAGGAGAGCACTCAGGGTCAAACACAATCCCCTTCACAGTTTTTATAACCAACAGCTCCAAGTTTGGGTTCGTTCTCAGGAGGAAGTGGTTCAAAACGCTGCACTGTCAGACCCACGGGGCTCACCTTGATAGGCCCCTCCCTCATGATCTGGCCCAGCTTAGCGATGTTGTCGTACTCCTGAATGGCCGCCCTCAGGTACCGATCATCCTCCGGCCTCGCCTGAGGCTCTCGACCGAAGGTGCCCTGCGAGGATAAAGCCGATCACGAGTAAAGTCCCTGCACGCTGTGAACGGATGCATGTCGCCCGCCGCCTATCCTGCTTTAAGACCAAGATCGTCTGATGAGAAATAAGCTGTGGTCTGTTTGGAATGACTCTCAGCTACTACCACATCAAACTGTAGCTCAATATCTCTGACACTGACTGAGTTAGCTGGCAATTAGCTGTGGTGGCCATCTTAAATTGGGTTGACTCCAAAAGTTAATTTGTGAAGGTACATCCAATGATTACTTTCTGAAAGTTTAATTAAAATAAAAAACGTTGTTCATGAGATAATTTAACGGTACAGACAAACAGATTTATCGTGCTTAAAAGCCAGGCGTGTACTGACATGAGTGCGCGCAGGGCTGTTCCACAGGTCCGTGATCTCACTCAGGTTCTCCGGCAGGTCGTCCTCATGGTCGGCCTGAGCAGCCAGCTCCAGGTTCCGGCAGAACGGGTCGAGCCAAACGGGATTAGCTCTGCGGAGGACAAAAAGACGACGTGACATCTGTCGCTGACAGGGACGGCAGGGCTTTTAAATGCAACGACTGTTCTGCTGCTGCTGCAAATAAGAGCGGAGCAAATCCCTACCTGTGCCAGAAAGCTAAAAGCTAAAGTTAGCCTCCAGTTAGTTAGGCTCTACTGCACATGAAGATAGACATGCAGTGGCCCCCCCCCTTCAATATTTCTGCAGAAATGTTCTAGTTTATCATACTTTATTGGTGTGGTTAATCTGTTAAAATCGAAACAAGCATACAGTAAAGAAAAGCGTGAATCTGTATGGTCAGGATCTATGTTCCAGGATTGTTTCGGTTGGTTTAGCAGTAAATCTGTGAATATTTGCCTCTCAGGTGTAGAAATGCAGCCATTATCTCACCCCTCGAAGGAGTACTTGTTAGTGTTGGGCATGTCCAGGATATCCATTAGACCCTGGTTTCCTGTAGGCCAGAGGGTAAGAAAAACACTGAAAAGCTGAGGACTGACTGACTGCTGAGGACCTGAAACTGAGTTAGTAAAGTTAAAGGCTAGCTAAAAGTAGCCAAGCTAAAAGCTAAAAGTGAAAGCTGAATCAGCACTGACAGAATAAAAAACTCCCGTCTCACCTGTTGATCCTGCAACGATCGCTTTAAGCTTCCTTTGGTGTCTGCAACACAAACAACATTTGGATAAATATGTTGATAACATGATGCATGCCGTCTGATTTTAAATACCCAGTCTTCAGAAGAAAGCTGCAAGAGTGAGATAAAAAATAAATAAAATGTGAAGGATTCTTACACTCTGCGATAATGCCAGTTCATCGTTACAAACAGAATTCCTGCCAAGCACAGCAGCACAGCCAGGATGATGATGACCAGCTGGGAAAGGAAGGAAAAAACAAACTAAAAAACTGAAAAACACCAGAACAAAACAACATCCACAGCCGAGTAGGAAGCCCTGCAGACCTGCAGTGTGGAGATGTCATCAGGCAGTTTGTCGCCAACAGCCGGTTGAACGTCCACCACGTTGTATGTTCTAAACAGGTTCCTCAGCTGCTCCTTGTTCTCATCGATCATCTGGATTACCCTGCAGAGAGTGGAACACCAGAGAGGCCTTCATCTATAACCTGTAATCGATGTGGACGGAAATAAGGCTCTACAGCTTTGGAATAAAAGCACAAAATCAGACAAGACCTTTCAACGTCGAGGATGGTGTTGGTCTGATTGTTGACCACGTGGATGAGCATGTCGGTCTGAGCGTAGCTCACTCTGCCCTTTTTGTCCACGTGGAACTAGACGACATGAACGGATGAAAAATAAAAAGACAAGTTCAGTAAAGCTCTAAAGAAACTGCAGCGTGGATGCTGAGCTGAAGGCTGCTGAAAATGATGTTACAGCTCGCTAAAGACTACAGAATCAGAGGAAGAACACTAAAGCTGATTAACGAGAGAACAGGTTTTTGAAGGATCTGATGAGATCTCAACGTATTTCTTTAGAGAAATATTTGCAGATAAAATTTAATATTTTGAAAAGTGTAAAACTTACAAAAACCAAAACTCTTCTGAATTAATATGTAGACATATGAATGGCTAAAATAGAACAAAATATGAAAAAGCAGGCTCACCTGTATGTCATCCAGGTTTACGATGGCTCCGGTGATGTTGGACAGGAGGCTGATGAAGTCATCCTGGTTCTCACGGACCCAGTCAGGAATCTCGTTGAAGACGATCTTGACCCTCTGGTCGTCTCGGAGGATGTAGATGTTCACGTTGGAGGTGGCGCTGTGCCCGGCGAGGTCGCAGGCTAAAATCTCCAGCTGGAAGTAGCCTGGATTGTAGGAGGTGAAGAGGTCATAGGTGCGGATGATTCCATCTGACAGACCTGTTGTGGTTACAGGACAGAGAAGGAAACAAATCGCACTGAAATCCTGCAGAAGTTGTAAATCATTTCATTAAAACAGCCTGAAAAGGATGGAAGACTCACCAATGATGAAGATGTTGCCTACGTCCTCGCTGCCGTTGCTTTGGGTCTGGAAGTAGCGGATTGTAACTACATGGTACTGGACCACGCTGTTGTTACCGACGTCATTGTCTATCGCCAACACCTTGATGAGCTCTGAGCCCACTTTGGCATTTGCTGCAACTCCTGAATCAAGGCAGCAAAGATGAAGGATTATTCTGGTTCTGAACGGACCAACAGACCCGCCCCTGCAGCACCTGATTACCTGCCGTGTATTCAGCCTTCGTGAAGCGTGGAGTCTGGTCGTTGATGTCTTCCAGTTCGATCCGGACTTCCAGCAGGCTCGGGTCAAGAGTGGGGTCCAAGGCTCGGGCCTGCAATGACCTCTGACCTCTGGGAGGAGTCCAGCTCCTGTTGCTGGAAGCCTTGATGATGATGGAGTAGACGGGTACTTCCTCCCGGTCCAGCTCCTTCAGCACCCTCAGTTCTCCTTCCAGACTCAGAGCAAAGTTTCCATCGTTGTTTCCTCCTTCAGGAAGAGATGGATCCATACAAACGTCCTCATCAGTCTCAAGCTTTATTGCAACCACACAATGAGCAGACAGTAAATCAGCGGAAAACTCATTATTCTGCATTCTTGGATTTAGGACATAAGTGGGTTAATCTAAAATAACTAATGGGGTAAAAGTTCTGCAATAACAAACTGCTAAATGATCTAAACGTGACAGAAACTACACTGTTGTATTCCTTAAACTAGTTAGCTAGAAACTAAAAGCAGCAAAGGGTTAACTTAAAGCTAAAAGTAAGAACAGGGTAGCTAAAACAAAAGTAGCAGAAAGGCTAAAAAACAAATGCAAAAGAAATTTGCTGAAGGAGCCAAAACTGTAGCTAAAAGTATCAAAACAGATACTAAAATCAGAGAAATATAGCTAAAAGTAGCAGAATAGTAACTAAAATATCAAAACATGAGCTACAAGCTAAAAGTAGCACAAGAGAAGCTAAAAATAAAGCAAGTATGCTGAAGCAGATTTGGAAAAGAGACGTTTGAGTTACTGAAGAGATCTCAAAGGGGAATTTTATTTTTAAATAAAGTTGAAAATTATGAAAAATAAAAAAGTTACATAATCCAAACGTTGCAGCACTCTGCTGTCAATCAAAATGAAAGATATATAAATGGCTTAAGCTGATTGGTTGATTGGATTTTAGTTCAGAGTATCAGAGTAAAAAAAGGCTGAATACAAATTTACGTCACACTTTTCTGATTTTTATTTGTAAAACGAAAATTTAAACAATGAATCATTTTCCTCCTCCTCATAATTATATTTTGTATTAATCTATAACATAAAATACTTTGAGGTGTGTGGTTGGAACGTTACAGAATGAGGACTTTTCCAAGGTTCTGGTTATGACCTGCAATGAAATAGTAGACGATGGCGTTGGAGCCCTCGTCAGCGTCCACAGCTCTGGTCACGTTGCCGACCACGGTTCCTGGAGGAGACTGTTCGAGCACCGTCAGCTTCTGGTACGTCAAGCTGCCGCGCTGAGAGGAGGACATTACGTCAAACACACAGTCCCGCACCTACGGACGTGATCAGAGCTCAACTCTCACCGGTGGTTTGAGGAAGACCGGTTCATTGTCGTCGACGTCCAGCAGCGCCACCTGCAGAGGCTGCGTGGTCTCGTACGGCACCGGCTGACCCAGGTCGCGGGCCACAATGATGAGCTGCGAGGGGAAACGTGCACAGAGTTAGACACGTGGGGTCGCACGATTCCTGATGCAGAACCTGCAGGGGAACGGCGGACTCACGCTGTACAGGGCCTGTTTTTCTCGGTCCAGTTTCACAGTTGTGGTGATGACCCCCGACATGGCATCGATGTGGAAGTTCTCCCAGTCTCTGTTCCCCGCTCCTGTCTGCAGGAAGGCGTAGCGGACCTCTCCGTTCACCCCGGCGTCAGCGTCGGTTGCATGCACCTCATACACTGGCAGACCCGGCGGCTGCTCCTGCACAGAAAACCAAAAATATCTGTCTGAGAAAAGAGCTAAAACTGAGTCGTTTGGGCTGATTTCCACTAATCACCGCAAACCACAACAAATCTATTCTTATTAGCAGAAAAAAACAGATCTGAACCCTCAGCTGATGGCAGATACCTCAGTGATATGAATAATGGTTCCGTTGGCAGGCCGGACGAACACGGGCCTGTTGTCATTAACGTCTATGACTGTGATGATCAGGTCTGCGGTGCCCCACAGAGGAGGGCGGCCCTGATCTGTCGCCACCACCGTGAAGTTGAAGCGCTCTGAAGACTGAAGCAGGCGGCGGGAACGCACCAATCCGGTGATCGGATCCAGGTTGAATGCATCTGAAACACCAGAAACGATATATATGCAAATACTGACCCAAGACTGGCTTCAAACGTGCTTCATTAAGGTTTAATCACTCCTAAATCTGTTACTTTTACAAAAAGGTCATTTCTAACTTGTACAAAATTCCCTTTCGTGTGTAAATTCATACCTAAGTTTGACCCGAGCATGCTGTAGAAGAGTGCAGCGTTCTGTCCTTCATCCAGGTCAACGGCTGTGATGGTTATCACCGACGTTCCACTGGGCTCGTTCTCAAACACGCTGGTGTTGAACACTTTGGATGTGAAGCGAGGCCGATAATCGTTGACGTCCAGAACCGTCACCAGAACCTGATGTGTCGTAAGATCAGCCTCAGATTAGAGACTAGAACTCATCCACAACAACTGACACATTTAAAGATGCATTTAAGGGAAATAAACCGACTTTCTGAACATATTAAAGGAATCTTTATGACAAATCTGAAGCAGGGTTCTGTGGAAAGTTAGGAACAGTGAGAATATTTCTTGCTTATTTCTTTGAATAACTCTTACCTTTATGATTTAATCTACTGAAGCACATTTTTTAAACTAAGAGGCAGATTTAGAGCATCTTTTTTTTATAATTATAATTTATAATCGGCATGGTTTTCAGGTCGAACATTCAGGCTGGAGGAGAAATTCGGTGCAGGTGTCAAACACACCTCCAGGGCTGCAACTATTATAAAAGAAAATTTGTCAGACATATTTTTTGACTGTTTAAAATTCAGGTGACACGACAGCGAGTCTCTGCGGCTCATGAAACGAAATTTAAACATTTAGAGACATTTTGGAGACTCGTGAAGCTTACTAACCAGTCACCAGGAGTCGCAGCTGAGTGAGATTCTTTACACGGCCATCAGTTTTCATTACATATATTATGATATTCCTGCTGGAAGTGCTACAGCTAGCTGTTGCTGCCACTATAACTGCAGAATTTCATGTAATCAAAGCTGATGTTGGTGTGAAGGATTATGAAAAAGGGTTTGAATGAAGTTTGATTTGTTTTAAGATGGTAGCGACCCACTTTGGTTCTGGCGTTTCTCTGAACTGAGGTTGTTCAAAGAACCATCTACAGCAGGTAAGATGTTCACCTTTCCACAGAACCCGACCTTCGTGCATGCACCTAAACTGAAGCTGATATAACTACAGTTTATGAACCGACTGTAAAATGAGGTCAGAAGGTTCCCATCATCCGGCACGGGTCGTTCTACCTGAACTGAGTTCTCCCTCCGGTTGTTCGGGCTCCCCCCGGGGTTGTCCCGGGCAACAGCGGTTAAAGTGTAGTGGTCCTTTGTCTCTCTGTCCAGAGGGGACAGGATGTAGATCTCTCCCTTACAAAAAGGAGGAGGAATGATTAGGAAGGAAGCACTTACAGGGAGGGGTGGTGTTATCAGGACATTATTTTGGACCCAAACGGGGCGGGTAAGGCGCTCTTAGGACACCCAAAGGTTTTGTTTAAAGATTCATTTCCAGGCAGGATGATGTTCGGCGTCACTCTGAGAGAAAACACGGCAGACTGTTTCTTACCAGTCAACACAGTTTGATCTTTTCTCTGAGCTCTCGAAGAGGAAATGTCTGCCATTTTCTGTGGTTCAAACCAACTACCCTTAAAATAAAAAGAGTTGTAAAGTGCTCAGCAAAGGGTTGTTTCATTCGTCAGGTCTTTAACTCACAGTGGTTGGTCTGATGTCAAACTTGCCCTCTCCGTCCACGAGGCTGTACTCGATCACAGCAAAGAGTCCAGAATCAGCATCTGTGGCTCTGACCTGAAGTATCGTGGTGCCCAAGTTCACGTTCTCAAACACAGGCTCCTAAAAAACAAGAGAAACAAACTTTTATCTACGGCAGAACAAAATGCTTTATGTTTCGAGTCAATACCAAAATGGCTGCTGTGGCAGGAAACCTTTCAAAATTAAAGCTCTAGTATTCCTTGAAGGAATCCACATCGCCTGACGCTTCTTAGAACTAAGATCTTACGTCACACGTGTCAAAGTCAAGGCCCGCGGGCCAGATCCGGCCCTCCAGTCTGGGACAGATCGAGTCTCTGATTCTTATTTTGCTTAAAAAAACTGAGCCTAATTAGTGAAGTTTTCTCTGACATTGACTTAGAAGCCAACAATATATAGTTTTAACTTCTGTATGATCAGGTTTTTGTCTGTTTTAATGTTAAAAAATTCATTTAAAAGCTGAGTGAGGCGTAAGAAATGACTGCTAATGAGCTTTTTGAAGTTTGATCTATTTGTCTGTGTTCATTAAAGTCTGTTTGCTCTAAATTCTGTATAATCTGTAACTGGGAAAAGGTCATTGATATTTCTATATGAATGAGTTGACATAATACATCTAAAACTAATTAATTTATGTAATTTTTAATAAATATTGATCATGATTGGCCCTTGGCTAAGACGGAATTTTTAATTTTGGCCCCCTTGCGTCACTGGGTTTGACTCCCCTGTCTTACGTCGAGAAATGACGAGGATCTTAAAAATAAGAATAAAATAACTATAACTATGTGTTGTGAATGACTCTCAGCTACTACCACACCTAATTTCAGCTCAGTGTTGTTAAGATTCACAGAAATTCAGTCTGTTTTGTGTTTTATGAGGTTTGGAAGCTGAAGTGCTCATCTTGAATCAGGTTGATGAAGATTTTATTCAGTTTTCATTAAAATCTGTCCAGTGGTTTATGAGATATTTTGCTAACAGACACAGGCTCACTGAGGCAAAAACATTATTATTAAGCCTCTGCCAAACAATGATACATAACTTATTTGCTGTATAGTCCGATTAATCCAGCCTTATATTTACAGGTAATTAGTTTTATTTAGACTTCAGATGTAACTAATAATATTAAAAGTGGAACCTGTGTTTTTCCTGCCACCTGGAGCTGAAATGCACAAATCGAATCAGCTCGATACCTGATAGGAGGGCTGCAGGAAGACGGGGTTGTTGTCGTTGACGTCCACAATGCGCAGATAAACCGGCAGCTCGGCACTTCTGGGAGGGCTGCCGTGGTCCTGAGCCCGAATGGTGAAGTTCAGCCACTGTATCAGCTCGAAATCCACCGTCTGGTTGGCCACTATCTTCCCTGTAACATTTGATTTAGAGGATTTTCTCTGAAACTGTGGTGTTAAAGCTGAACGACTGCTGAAGAAACAAACTGAGTTGTTAAAGCTAAAAAAAAGAACGTTAGCTAAAAGCTGAAAGGAGCAATACGCTAATTAAAAGCAGCAAAAAGAAGCTGGAAACTAAACGTTTCCAGCTCTGTGTTTGTGTGATTTTATTCAGTTTATTTTATTGACTGTTTCCTGTTTGTTTTTTATAACCAGCTTGAAAAGCACTTTGGTCGCCTTGTTGTTTTTAAACGTGTTATAAAAATAAAACCGACGATAACAAAAGTTGCACAAGTCAGTTAAAAGCTAAAAGTAGCACAAGAAGACGGAAACTGAAGCAGATTTCAAAAAGAAAGTTTCTGAAGGAATTGAAAAGTTCTGTGTATTTTTAATGGTGAAAATATTTGCAAATAAAATAGAAAAAATGTGAAAAGTATAATAGTTACAAAAAGCAAAATGAGCTGTATGTTTTGCTATATTAACAGCTAAAATAGCACAAAGTCTGCAGAAATACATACAGAAAAATAAGTGCAAATGCTGACTCAGCATTCACACAAATTATGATTAATTAAGCTAATAATAATATTGTAGGAAGGAAGAATATCGTCACAGTGTTTGTCCCGTACCGATGGAAGGGTCCTCCAGTCTGACGTAGTCGCCTCTCGGTAAGTGGAGCAGGTAGTAGGTCACCTGACCGTTGGGACCTTTATCCGGGTCGACAGCCGACACAGACAGCAGCGTCGTGCCGGGCTGAGCCCCTTCCAAAATCTGCTCCGTGAAGTTGGTCACTCCGAACGGTCGAAAGCGAGGCGCGTTGTCGTTGACGTCCAACACGTTGATGGTTAGCCTCGCTGCGGGGGAAAAAAGATCCCGATTCGAGACGCGGGAAGCGAAAAACGTGAAACGTTTTAGAAGCTGGCAAAACGGCAGACTGGAAAGTGAGCCTCAGACAGTCACTGTGTGAAAACGATCATTCGCAGTAATTATTTTACTGGTAGTTTGCAGAGCTCAGATCGGTTGGAGTAGAAGTTAATGAGAGTTTGGGTGTGCACATCAGTCCAACAGCAGTGAGACACCCACTAGGTGAAAAAAGACTAAAATACCTACATTTTAATGAACACAATCTATAAAAAGTGAAAAGTTTGTGGGATTAAGAAGCGCTTAAAGTATTCCTCTCTTTAGAGCTCCAAAGAACATCTGTCTGTTTTGCCAAAATCTGATTGGTGTCTGTGTAATTATTATTTTTTGCTGAATTTTATCAAAGATTAAATCAAAATTCCCTATGGTGTTTTTATCCAAAACAGCATCACAGAAATGGAAAATTAACGTCTGAATAGTAATAAAGGTGCTTTAGTGCTTATAGGTTGGCATCATTAGAACTGCAGCAGCTGAACAGAATATAAAGATTGGTACGAGGTGGACTTACCATTGGGAATACTGACGGATTTGTCAATAATGTCACTTGCATTGTCATGGACAGACACGATGATCTCAAACGTAGCTACCTTCTCTCTGTTGAGCAGCATGTGCACAAATACGGCTCCTGAAAATTCCCCAAAACACGTATTATTTCCCTAAATGAAACTTGAAGGGAACCTATTATGCAAAAATCTCTTTTTGCATGTTTTTGTGATTCCATTTGGGTATCTCCTGCTTCTAGAAACAGTCCAAGCGCAACAAAAATACCCCATAAAACGGATCTTTATTCAGAAGGCCGTAGCCCCAAAACGGCTCATTCACTCAGGCAGACCTGATCAGGTGAAATCTGAACATCTGAGAATAATTTTGTGTCTTAAATGTAATGAGCAGGTTTTGTTTCAGCCCACAGACCGGTCCCCTTTAAAATGCAACATCATTAGTCCCCATAATACGACATTATCACTGTGGCAGAAATCCAGGACTCACCTGTGTGTAAATCAATACCAAAGGAGTCCTGCAGGCCATCGACTGGGTTGTTCCCATCATCCTTTGCCTCCACTGAGATGATGTAATACTCAAGCCGTGGATGAAGATCGGGGTCTTCAGCAGTAAGTGTGGCTACCACCGTACCAACGGACGTTGACTCATTCACATTAATCATGGTTACAGGCTCCAGAAAACGTGGCCTTGAGTCATTGACGTCGTCCAGGATGATCGTCAGGGTGGCTGTGCCCGACCTCGGCGGCGTGCCACGATCGGTTGCCATCACGACGAGGCGGTAGGAGGCGCGCTCCTCCCTGTCCAGCGTGGCATTGCCCACCAAGACGGCCCCGGAGAGCGGGTCCACCAAGAAGCGGTCCTGAGCGCCGCTTTCTAATCGATACATGAGCCAGCCGTTAGAGCCGGAGTCGGCGTCGGTGGCGGACAGCTGAGTCACCACCACACCTGGAAGTGACGAAGACACACACGTGAATGAACATTTATATCTTCGGGCTACAACGATGTTTCTCTCAGACCTTTCACCCACCGTTGGGGCTGTTCTCTGGAAGACGGACGCTGAAACTGGACGGGTTGAAGACGGGGTCGTTGTCGTTCTGGTCCAGAATCGTAACAGTGAGGGGCACGCTGTTGTTCAAACCTCCGATGTCCTCCCCAACTATAATCAGCTCCACTCGAGGCTCCTGAAACGCTTCCCGATCCAGCTTTGCTCCCTGACGCACCAGGATGACACCTGGAGGGAGAAACGGAGGCGTGAAGCTTTTCACAAGTTTCTTCTTCGTGGCTTCCTGCAAGAGAGACAGCGTTACCGGTGTCAGGGTCAACGGTGAAGAGGTCCACTCTTGCTCCCAGCAGCCGGTACTTCACCACCGCATTAGGCCCGATGTCCTTATCCTCAGCCAGAATCGGCCCATTCAGGACGGTTACAGTGCTGCCTGAAGAGCAGGACAAGATCGGGAGACAAGACGTTTGGAGGAACAGCAGGGAGTTAATATTTTAGATAAAAATCAGCAAGCTAGACAGTTTCACCCTAACTTAGGTCAGTGTTGCTTCTCTCTTTGTGCATAAAATACTCCAGCATATGTAGTGTTAATGAAAAATTTAAATAAACACAGATATTAACTTATCTGTGTAATGTAGTTTCCCCAAGAATAGTTAAATTTCACAATGTTTGGTTGACAAAACAGCGAAAAACTAAAAAACGTCATTTTGAATTGTATAGATTAACTAATTGGCATTTTATAAAACACTGTATGTGAATGTATTACATTATAATTGGTTTAAATGAACTGTAATTAAATTAAAATCTGGATTTGTTTCAGACTGAATTGGTTTTAAGACTTGGAATAGTTTTTTATTCTTTTGTACAGTGCCCTTATGTTGTAAATTGGTGCTATATATATATATAAAAATAAACTGAATTGGACTGATAAAATACAACACCATGTAGCTCTGATCAGTTTGACAGTCAGACTTGTTATTGAAACAAGTTTAAATCTACATGAAATCGTTTCAACCTTGAAAGTAAAAACAGCTGTCAGTCTTTCTTTGTGACCCACAACGTGAAAAAAGTGTGAGCTGTGCATAAACAAAGTCAGGAAGTGGTGGAGACAGTGTTACAGTTCTTCTGCTAGGTGTTGCAAATATAGCTCAGCCCGCTGAAGATGAAAGCGTCACCTGCTGCAGAGTTCTCCATGATTTCAGCTCTGTAGCTGGTCTTTGTGAATATCGGCCTGTTGTCGTTCTCGTCCAGGATGGTGACGACCAAGAAGTCCGAGTCCTGATGGTTCGGGACAAAAAGAGACAAACAGGCGGCTGTAAGAGGAAGTCTTCATGGCCTTACGGGACATGTTTGTTCCCCTTCAGGACATGCATGATTAACTGATTCACTTCAAAATATTAGCGGCCCAGTTGACCCGGCAAGGATGGGCTCCAGGTCCGAGCATCCTTGACGAGAACGCGGTGAGGTTTGGATGGGTGGGAGAAAAAGGAGGGGAAACAACTTAGCAGGTCGTACTGCAGACGTAACCACTGTCGCTGTGGGGACTTTACCAGGACGGGGTTTGCAGCAGTGTGCACGACCCAACAGGCTCGGTGGTTAACGGGTTTGCAAATTACAGCAACAGGAGTTTCTCTCCTTCCACACACAGTTCTGTTTTTTTGAGCAAAAGCAGCTGTGCTTTAAATGTCTCCAGTGCTTTAATTTTAAAATGTCTGCAATCCTGTAAAATATAAACACATTATTTTTAAAAATATGTATTTCAGAGATAAATTTCTGGGAGGAAAAGTTAATAAAAAATTATATTTAGGATATTTTGAAATCCTCCCTTTTTTTGTATAAAATATATTAGCTGTATTAGGTCTTGCTACCTTGTGAGCGTTTACAAATTTACCATAAAGGAATATCAGCAGAGAATCTGAGGCAACTCTGAGCAGCAGAATACGTCTTCTCTGAGACGATGAGAGGACGTTTTTCTGCCCGTCACATTCTGTCTGAACTGGTCAGAGGTGGCGCGTTGGATCAGGGAGGACACGTCCCCAAATGTCTTCTTTTCCCATAATTAAGGTTGTGATTGTTTCCTTTCGACAGTTTAAGGCAGGAGTGGCCAATCCTGGTCCTCAGGGCCTCCATCCTGCAGGTTTTACTTGTTCCTCTGCTCCAACACACCTGATCTGAATCAATGGGTGATTAACAGGCTTCTGCAGAACATGAAGAGGTGATTTAACCATGAATCAGGTGTGTTGGAGCAGAGGAACAAGGAAAACATGCAGGATGGTGGCCCTGAGGACCAGGATTGGCCACCCCTGGTTTAAGTGATCAGGTAGGAGGGTGGAGTTACCCTGCGGGCGTTGCGGGGGTTCTCCGGGTTGTCCTTAACGGTGACGGTGAGAACATACTCAGCTATTCGCTCTCTGTCCAGAGGTCTGTTCACCTGCACCACACCTGTCTGCGAGACACAAACAGGAGTAAATCATTACACACCAACCCAATATGCTTTACAGAGAAGATGTGATAACTGTTCAGCCACACAGACTTACGAACTGTAGGGAAAAAAGAAAGTTTGGAGAAGAATAACTTAGAGCAGCCTGGATGGATTTGGATCCAACTCTGAAACTGATCATCGGAGAGATCCGACTCAGTTACAGACATGTGTAACTAATCTTTATGATTTATTTGGACAAATGCTACTTTCAGCTAGCCATTTGCTACCTTTAGCTTTTAGCTAGTGAGCTGCTTCTTTAGCTTTAACAACCAAGTTTGAGGTAAAAGTCCTTCAGCTTCAGTACTCCTGACTGTCTCAGTCCTTATTCCTTGTTTTTTGTGTTTCATTCTATTTCATTATGTACGGATTTTGTTGTTGTTTCTGTTGTAAAGCACTTTGGATCCCCTTGTTGCCTAAAAGTGCTATATAAATAAATCTCACTTCACTTCCTGCTCCATTTTTGAAGGAAATAAAACTTTTTTTAGTTGATTGAACAGTGAGAAATGTGACTTTACCAATAAAAAAAACCACGTGAAGGATAAAAGAATCCGACATCGGACTCAATCTTGAAGTAACCTCCCAGAATATTTTCATTTTAGTTACACAACAATAAAGACGAGTTACCAGGCGGATGAACAGGCAGATATCTGTCTGTAGTTACTGGTTATAGATGGAACCATGTTGGTTCTCCTCAGGTTTGATAACAGCAAACAGGAAGCATCATCATCGTACGTCCTCTGAACCCCACATGCTTCCACAGGATGTTCGATGCCTAAAAACGAAGCTAGTCAACTTTCCGCTCATCTCACCGTGTCCATGATGTAGAAGGCTCCATCCTGGTTCCCAGCAGTGATGTTGTAGGTGAGCAGCGCGTTGCGTCCGCTGTCTGCGTCTCGTGCGCGGACTTGGGCCACAGAAGTGTGTATGGCGGCGGCTTCACTCACGTTTGTGTTATACGGCAAGTTCAGAATGACGGGGTCGTTGTCGTTGATGTCGAGGACATTAACCCCAACCACCACCTGAGGTTTTATGGAATATCTTTTATAGCAATTATACGTTGTTTGTTCACAGTTGAAGATAATGAAGTAATGACAAAAGTATAGTTTGTGAAAGTTTGTGTGGTCACTGAATACGTAAAATCAGGTCACAATACAGAAGTGATGCTCCCAACTTCCCGATTATTCAAGAGGATGTGATGAGACTTACCGAGCTGTTGCGAGACGGCGTTCCCAGGTCTCGGGCGGTGACGGTGATGTTGTAAAAAGCTGTGGTCTCTCGATCCAGCTCTACATCCTTCCTCACCCGGAGCTCCCCGTCCACGGGAGAAATGGTGAACTCGTCTGACGGAGACACAGAAACCTCAGCGACGATACGCTGACACAAACACACAAACAAACAAACAAACAACGATCTGACACCGACTCTGGAGATCTCCACCCGTGATGCTGTACTCCACTTTGCCATTGAGACCAGAGTCTTCATCACTGGCTTTGAGGGTCCAGACTCGTGGTCCTGGCTGACCCTCTGTCACGTCGAAGGGCCCCTCGTAGCTTCTGGGAAAGGTGGGCGTCACGTCGTTCACATCCAAGACGTTCACCAGCACCTGAGACGAGAAGGAAGGAAACGTTTCGTCAAAGATGGTAAAAATACAGCGAGAAGCTGAAACCTGAAGGACTTCGATGCAACCTACTGAAGAAGCTGCAGCTGAGTTGTTTCAGCTAAAAGAAGCAAACAGCCAGCTAGGAGCTACAAGTATCAAAATGTTAGCTAAAAGCTAAGAAGAAGCAGAAAAAGTTAAGACTTTGAAACTTGTTGAAGGTGAAACTGAGACGTTAAAGCTAAAACAAATAGAAGACGAGCTAAATTGAACAGTAGCTAATAGCAAAAACAAACCAAAGATCATCATCAAAAACCTTTAACCAGCAAAACATTAGCTAAAAGCTAAAAGTGGCTAAACAGTTACTAAAACCAGCAAATCAACAGCTAACGAGAGGGCTACATAAAAAATCTAAAGCATGAATTCCTTCACAGCATCCCTGAATACATCTGTCTAAAGTTGGAGCGAAGATAAGGTTTTCACAAAGGGTTCACCTGTCACCCTGAAATCAATAGGGATCACCCCTGTTCAGCTGAGCAGTTTGTCAATTCAGAGCTTGGACAAGAAACAGTCCACAAACAGATCGACAAAAAGACAGACCCATAACGTAATGTGTCCCATCTCACGGTGTAAAAAAGCAGAAACGTAGTTTAAAAACTAAAAGAAACAAAACAGTCACTGAAACCTAAAAGTGTCAGCATAGTAGCTGAAAGCTAATAGCAGCAGAAGTGGAAACCCTTTTCAAGCAGCACAACGTTTCTGCAAAAGGAAGAGAAGAGATTTTAATGCATCTCTAAGGGGAACATCTTGGTCAATAAAGTTCAATATTTTTAAAATTTACAAAAAAACAAAAGCCCCCCCAATCACTTGAATGAGCTGAAAGAAAGAAAGAAGAAGAAGTCTAACTTCTGCCAGGCGTTAGTTTAGTAAATAAATATTGAAACGTGTTATTTACTGTTGTGCTGGACGTCAGGCGAAGAGCAGGTTTTGGACACTGGTCGGTCGCCGTGACAACCAACACATAATGTCCGTTGCTGATCTCGTAGTCCAGCTCCTTCACGGCGGTGATTCGACCCTAAACGAGAAGACGGGAGGTTGATCATCGGCTCAGCTGCACGCTCGCACCTCCACGCCACGTACCGCGTCTCACCGTCACGTTGTTGATGTTGAACGTCTGCACCAGGTTGCCCTGGGTGATGGCGTACCGCAGGGTCCCGTTCAGACCTTCGTCCGGGTCGATGGCCGTTACCGTGGCGATGGTGGCGCCCACAGTCTCCGGTCCCTCGCTCAGCACCGTGACGTACTCCTCCTCGGGGAACTCCGGGGCGTTGTCGTTCTCATCCACGATGTGAACGTTAACGGTCGTCGAGGCCTTCGGACGGAAGAAAACGACTGAATTAACGGATTTAACTCCAACGATGCAGGAAATATGCTTTCCCTGCAGAGGTAAAGAGCATCACAAGAACTGAAACTGAGGTCGAGTTTATTAAAGGAACTCACTGCAGAGTCAAGAAGACCAGTCAAAAACCAACCATCAAGCCAGATACTAAATCTGCACACTTCTCTTATTGTGTCTTCAGGTGAAAACTTTGTTTACCTACAGAAACATCCAAAGTGTCCATGAAAGAGCAGATTGGGACAAAGAAGCTTGACAGTTTTGACGCGCTGGTTTGGGTTTAAGTCCACAAGTAAAGAGGTTCATTTACATTGAATATATCTGGGAAGCTTCTGATGTAAACTCTGTTTAAGAGAGTTCAGAATAAACTTTTTTATGTTTGATTTCAGAGTTTACGACGAGTACCTTTAAGGATTTGGCTGAACTCCTTCATTCTGGGAAATATAAAAAAGAAAGTAAAAGTCTAGATTTTACTGACAGAGTGAAAAAAAAAACACCATGGGAACTGAAAGAGTAAATTTTTAAATTTGCGCCATATTCATCATCACCGAAGGTGTTTGTTGCATAAATAAAAGTAAAAGTTTAATCGTGTGGAACAAAGATCAGAGTAAATTCCTGTTCCCTTCTGGTCGTCACAAACTTCGGACTCTGAACTTTCACTTCAGTTCTCAGTTTGAAAAAAACTGGAAAATCTTTTTTTTTTTTTTTTTTTTTTTTTAGAACAAATTAAGGCTGTGATTCCAAAACTTCTCCGGTTCTGACGGTTAAAATAAAAACTGAGAAATCTGGCTGGGGTGCAGGAATTAGACGGACCCCTTTCCCTCCCCCCTTATATAAACTGCTCACCTGATCTACAATCACAGTTTTCTCGTACTGGCTGCTCTTATTATGGGATGGCTGCCGACGCGCACGCGGCGCGGAGGGGCGGAGCGTCTTTACGCGTCAGTCCTCCCTTTACGCTCAGCCAGAACTCGGAGCGCACAAGTTGGGGAGAAACCAGCGAGAGGTGGTTTCAGTCGCGTGCTCGTGAACGAGAGCAGAAGTTCGAGAAGCCGAGAAGAAGTCCGTCCCAGTTTAAGGTACAGTCAGCCATGGAGCGGAGGTCCGTCATGTTCTGGATGGTGTCGGTTCTGTTCGCCGCAGCTGGAGGTAAGAACGCGGATCCTTCTGATAGCAGACACTTCTTCACTTTCAGCTCCAGCTGCTGAAATCTGAGTACTGTAACAGCTGCCCCCCCCCCCCGCGCCCCGCATGTTGGTTGTTGTTTTGTTGTTGTTTTGAGTCGGAACATCTGGCGCGTTTCTCAGCCCCCCTCCTCTGGGATGTTGCTGTAAATCCTCCTCAAACTGCGGGTCTGGGAGCGATTTAAAGCTCAGAAATGTGGCAGAAAATGGTTTGATGAGCTTTGAGGACTGTTCAGGCGGAATGTTTTCCCTGGAAGCTGGAATCAGATGTGGGGGCTGGAGGACAAACAGCTGCTTCACTTCAAACAACTTCTCACTTCTCAGCTCAGGCTTAAGCCTATTTAGATAAACTAACTCCCCAAAAACCCACCACAAACCCTTCAGACCTGAAACGACTGGAAAAACAGAGCTGGATAGCTGCCGAAGAAGCAGAACTCTGAAGAGATCTTTATTTCTGAGGGGGAAACACGTTCAAACATTTGAAAAAGTTACAAAAAACTCTTTTGAAAAAAATAAAGTTAATTTCTGATAGGACTGACGAGCTAACGGCTAGTCTAAACATTACATTACACAGTTATTTACAGAGAACTGTAGCAGCTAGCAGTAGCACTCCCAGTGGGGGCTCTTTCTGCAGGATTAATGTGAAACTGACAACATTTGCATCCCCTCATCCCTCCAGTCAGACTGAAACTCTTCAAATGGACCCGGTTTTGAACCAGCAGCCCCGGGAGACGTCCTCACCTTGTACCTTCACCGCTTGTTTCCTTCTGAAAACAGCTGTTCTGCCAGTAATGGATTTCCACTCTGTAGAACCCGACCCGAGTGAAACCCAGCTACAATCAGCGCCCCCCCCCCCCTTTTTTTTTCCTCCCAGATAAGCTCTTAGTTCCTTGTGGCGAACAATGGCACGGCCCAAAGCGGTCAATGAAGTGTGCCACAGCAGGACCGCTCTCTCCTGTTTTCTCCTCCAGTAGAGGAGCATCGATCCTGAGCTAAATGAAGAAATCTGTTTGGGGCGGCAGGTCTCACTGACAGTAATGAACCCGGCGGGGAGTTTTTGTGTGTGTGTGTGTGTGTGTGGGGGGGTACATGTAAGGCTGAGCAACAGCTGTTGAAGCTGCATGTGCATCGTAATAACAAGAGTGTGGAGGAAGGGGGAGGAAGGGGGGACTCGTTTGTTAGAATATTTCTGAGATCTTTTTTAAAGGTCATATTTCTTACATTTAACAGCGAGAATGATAAATGACATCATCAGCAGTGACCTCCACGCTGCTGGGAACACTTTGTCCCCCCCCCCGCCCTGAAAAAAGCCCAAGGACCACCACATTCAGAGCCTTGACTCTTCATCAAGTTACAGTTTAAAAAAAATCCCCCAAATGTTATGCACTTTGAAGTGGGTTTCTGTGGTTATTGTTATAATGCTTAACATCTAATCTGTTGGAGACGGTAGAGATAAGATTCCTGGTTTAAACCTCACCGCAAAACATTTAATGATGACCTTGAAACTTAAATGACCAAGAAGAGTAAAAACAACCTGATAATGACAGGCTGGAGACCAACAATTAGCACAGATGCCAACTTAAGCTAAGCACTTTGAAACCTTTGGTTTGGGTAAAAAGTCTTTACTAAGAGATAAAGTGCAGAACAGATGTTGTTCATGAAAAAGGTGTGAAAACACACAGCTTTACATGTTTCCTCTCCAGGAAGCTACGGCAACTCGACTGGGACAAACTGTCCTAAAGTGGCAGCTCTGATGTGGAAAATCAAATCAGAAGCTTCTCTGTCGGCGATGAATCAGATTTTTACCTTCCGCTCAACAGATCGCTCATAAAACGAGAAACGGAGTTTAATTCTGACAGGACCGATGAGCTAATGGCTGGTCTGAGCGGGGCTAAGATTGCAGCCATCTTGAAACGTCATGCAAACACCACGAGCCGTTACACCACCAACCGTTCTGCATGACGCAGCTGTTTACATAACATTCTATGGTTATTGGCAAGAGCAAATGCCAGTAGCGGCTAGCTGTAGCACCTTTGGGGCATCCAGGGCTCACCTCCAGCAGAGATTTCACAGGAAAAATATAATTTATAATTTATATAACTTTTCCACAAAAAGCCGAGGGTACGCTGAACTGTACCTTAAGGCAGGACAGACCCCCCCGAGAAGGTCAGAGGAGAGAAAACTTTTACTTTTAATGCAATTAACTTATATTTGTACTCATTTTCAAGGATTTTCACAGTTAAATCAGAGTGACATAATTCTGTTGCTCTAAATCCTGAAACAGCAAATTTTGTGAAGCAGATGTCATGGCCGCCTGAACTGTGACCTGCGGACTCTTAACCACTTCCTGTTGTGTCTAAGTCTGTGACTGTCAGACTTTAACACTTCCTGTTTGCTACATTTTCTGAAACTTTACTGCTTAAGTTTGTTTCGGTGCACAGAGGATAATCTTTTCTTGGTAACTGGGAGGAGAATCCTGATCCTAAACCTTTCAGGAAGTAGAACTGGAGACGTTTTGTGCAACAGGAAGACGCCGTGAGGTGGTCGGTTTGTGTCTTCAACGTGGTAGAAGTCAGTAAAGTGAAGAAAGATGCAATACGCTACAAGTAGCAGAAGACTAGCTAAATACTAAAAATGGCAAAATATTAGCTAAAATTATTAAAGGGGTGGCTAAAATCTAAAATTAGCAAAATGCTAAAAGCAGCAGAAGAAGAACAGAGCAAATATGTTGAAGCAGATTTCAGAGGCAAGGAGTTAAAGAGATCTCAGTGGATTTCTGCGTAATAATTTTAAAAGTATAAACGTTAGAAAACCAAACGTCATCAGCACCGACCTCCTGAATGAGCTGAGCGGCTAAAATTGCACAAAGTATGCAGAAGTTGTTAAATGTCAAAAATATTTGGAAAACTAAACGACCAGAAACCAGAGAATGCTGCCTGAGCTTTCAGGTTATTGTTTGGGAGCAAGAAGCTGTCAGAAAGCTGCAACACGTCCCCAACAGGTGGCACCGAGGCCTGAAACAAAGGAGGGCCTGTTTCCGGGCCCCCGGGGGCCGTCGGGATCCTGGGAACAAAGACCACAGGTGGAAATCCATAATCCTGCTGAAACTGAGACACACAAGTCTGTGGAAGCTCATGCTGGACACATCGGAGGGTTTCCTGTCTCTGAAATCCACAGATATTCATTTCCTTTAGTCTGTCAATAACAAATCACCAGCATACAGTCAGTATTTGGTCTATTGAACCAAACTACAACAAAACTGCTGTTTACCAGCGATTCCTGTTTTGATGTAAATCAGGCGGGGGGTGAGGCGGGTGTGAAACAGAAGACGAGAACTCTTCCCCTTCTATTGTCCCAACACGTAAAGAGGAACAGTTTCACCTTAATCACCCTCCGCGGTCTTCCTATTGCTTCTTTTTGCACACAATAGCGTGTTTAAAGTTCAGCTGAACACACAGGAACTCATATTCTGCAACACACACACACACAGGATGCACACATGGCGTGCAAACAAACACGCACGGCTAATCAAAAGAGCAAAGGTTACAGGCTCTTTAGCTACTGTACTTCCTTCCCAGCTGAGATGAAATCACCGATTTGAAGCAGCTTTTGACCTTTAAACAAAACAAACAAACAAATAAAACATTTCTGTTTCCTCATTTGTGTTTTTGTTGCTCATCTGAAGCCGACTTCTCTTGGAAATGTTAAAAACGGGTCACGACTCAGGCCTTGTTTACGTTACACCAGCTTTTTTTAGAACAGAGTTTCTGCTGCGTTTGCATCTCCCCGAAACAAACCGAGTTTTCCGTTTGAAGAACTTTTCTGCCTCCATGTTTTTTGGAAGTCAGAGCTTCTGAGAAACGATGATGCAGCTTCATTTGTGCACGCCGGCTGTCACTTTGTGCTTTAAAAACCACAACAACAACGGAGCCATTTATACAGTTTTCCTACATCCGTTTTACTGACGAATCCTGATCCGCTCGCTTTAAACTTGGATCATGTTTAATAACTGAGAGAAAACGGTTTGAGGAGAATCTGTAGCGAAGCTGAAGCCTGGATCTCACTGGGCCGCACAAAATTGTGAGAAAATCTGCAAATTTCCACTTGAAGCCACACTGAACGACACATTCACATCTGGAAAAAAATGACAGGAGTTTGCAGACGTGTGTCCAAAAAATACAGCTAGAGGAGTGAGGAAAACAGAACAGTTTGAGACATCCTGAATGCCGATTTGTTGCCAATAGTCGCGGTTTAGGAATATTTATTTTTCCTGTGTTTTGATGCCATTAATAAGAGCAGCATGAGTATATAAATATTATCATCTATTAGAAGATTTTAAGACATGAAGATGGAGCCTAACAGATTATTTTAACCATTTGATGCTTTTTTTTAAAATTGACAATCATCAACACAAAACAAACCTATAAAATAATAAAAATGCACCATCGTATTCCTGGTTTTGGAGCAGGTTTTGGGTGGAGGTGAAGCCTGCTCGACATTTTCAGCCTGAAGGAGTCAGAAATCGGCTCTGCGACCCTGAGGCTGACGGAGGAGGCGAGGGGGAGGCGAGGGGGAGGGAGGTGCCAGGACACTTCAGGAAGGAAGTTCACTCCTCTCAGCAGACACTGACCACCTCCTCTGTGCACAGTTCAGGCGTACAACTTACTATAAAAACTGACTCTATGGTGCTACTATCTGCCGTCCGCCCCCACATGTGTGCACGCTCAAACACTCACTTCCTGTTACCGTCTCAGATTCTACGTGCACTGCAACCTGCTGCACACAAAGACTACTGATGATATGAAACTGGCTGTTAGGAGAACCTCAGTTCTTTGTATGACTGCAGATTAGACAAGGTGTGTGTGTGTGTGTGTGTGCAGTGCGGTGACAAAGTGTTTGCACCCTTACGTTTTTCTTTTTTGTTGCTGTTGCACCCTAAAGTTTCAGATCATCAAAGAAATGAAGATGTCAGTAAAGATAACCTGAATTAATACAAAATGCAGTTTTTTAAAATGATGATTTTGTGGGAGAAAGGGGAGAAAATCATCCAAACCAACGCAGAACTTTGTTGCTGCCGTGCTTCAGTTCTGGGTTCTTTTCGGACCTCCTGGATGAGTTGTCGATCAGCTCTTGGAGTCATTTTGGTCGTCCGGCTGCTCCACTGTTCCACGTTTGCTCCATTTGTGGATAACGGCTTGATTTAAGTGATTTCTGAAACTGAACTCAGCTTCCCCCCAAAAAATCTGTTCATTCTTGATTTGATAAGGAGGGGATATACTTTTCCATACAGCTTGGTTTGGATGGCTTTTTTCCTTTAATAAATGAAAGCATGATTAGAAACTGCATTTTGTGTATTTTGCTCTAATATTAATATTTCTTTGCTGGTCTGAACCATTAAAGTGTGACAGAAAAATCAAAAAGAAGAAATCAGGAAGGGGGCGAATAGTTTTCCAAAAAACAAAGAAGAAGTTTGCTTCAGCTTTCGATCCGAGGCTCGTTTGGTTGCATTATTCCAGTAAAACAGTCATTTTTAAAGTACATAATACAAAGAATTTTCCATTATTGCATGTTTTGCTGCTGCTCTGAAGTCAGAACAGGATGTGGTTGAACGTGCAAGTGAACGACAGAGTTTGTGCAATCTGTAAAGAGCTTCTCACAGCTGCTTTGTTGGTTTCCTGCGTGCACACAGACAGGTACATGCAACTAATCTGTGCCGCCAGGCAGCTATTAGAGCAACAAAATGCTGTTTTACTAAGAACTCTGTAATAATATCAAAGAACAACAGTGGTGTGGTGAAGAACAATCAAACAGACCATCGGTCTGACTCCTGCAGATGCATCTCCAGCCGTCTGGGAGGAAGTGGTGATTTAGGGACGGGTTTGTTTCAGCCAGCAGACGCGGCTCTTTTCACCACAGTTTGAACTCTCAAACTGTGCTGACCCAAAGGTACAGAAACTCAGCTGCGTTTGACTCCAAATCCTGCTTGAGATTTCTCATTGCCTTAAAATAAAAGTTGTGGTTAGTGAGAGGAGTTGTGGTAACAACACAAATCATCTAAACAGAGGTGTGATTTAATGAGTGATTTCAGAACTGAATTGTTTTATATATGTATTCAGGAAGTTGAATGATTGTTGTGGCTTGTTGAGGGACGCCAGAATTTGACCAGGATTCTTGGAAACGATTGGTAGAGTTCAATCATTATCGGCGGTTTCCTACAAACCTGAAATCAAAAGGACAGATGTTACTGCCCCAGCTTTACATTTTACATTTACTTTCTGGTTATCGGCAGTTTTTTTAGGCAGCTTCTTGGTGGAAATCCCAATGATTTAGAAAAAACAGCAGCTGCTGCCACTAAAAGAACTTTAGATTTTTCCAAAAATACTCCGTTCTTTCCTTTGGTTATTCTTTGTCATCCGGAATAATTATATATATATATATATATATATATATATATATATATCTTCCTACCTTCCACATGTGAAGCTTCTCAGACACTTCTTATAATTTCCATTCCAAACACGTCTCTAACTTTTGGTCAAACCCTGAAAATAACGTTTTGCTCAGTCTCATGTGATATCATGAGGTGTTTGCTCAGAGTGTGTTAGAAATGTCTCAACTGCTGCCAAATCAGATTTTAGCTTAATATCTGTTAAACTGAATGAATGAAAGCCATCTTTTGTTGGCTATTTTGATTAGCTGTGGCAGCCATCTTGAATCGGATTGGCTCCTGAAGTTAGTCAGCTCATCCAATCACTAATCATCATTCAATAATTACTTTCAGAAGGTTTCAATAAAATCCATCCAGTGGTTCATGATGGTGTTAAATCTAAACTTTTAAGCAAAGCTCTTGCACAAAGAGTTGGAAATGACTCTCAGCTACCACCACGCCAAATTTGATCTCAAGATCTGTAAAACTGACTAAATCATATCCAGTTTTGTATTTCCTAACGCCACTCATCTGTAGCGGCCATCTTGAATTGAGTTGGCTCCAAAAGTTAATCAGTTGTAGATGAATATTCAGAAATTATTTCCTGGAAGTTTCATTAAAATCCATCCAGTGATCGATGAGATGTGTCTGTCAGTGCTCTGAATGTGTGTTGGAGATCAGTCTCAGTTACTACCATCCCAGATTTTAGCTCAATATCTGTAAAATTAACTGAGTTAGACAATTTTTGTGTTTTTATGATCACTTCTATCCATCCATCCATCGTTCTTCCATCCATCCATCCATTGTTCTTCCACCCACCCATCCATTCATCCATCCATTGTTCTTCCATCCATCCACCCACCCACCCATCCATTCATCCATCCATTGTTCTTCCATCCATCCATCCATCCATCCATTGTTCTTCTATCCATCCATCCATCCATCCATCCATCCATCCATTGTTCTTCCATCCGTCCATCCATCCATCCATCCATCCATCCATTGTTCTTCCATCCATCCATGTTTGTGTGTTAATTACATTCTTTTGTGTTTCTTTCTTTCTCCAGTGAAAGCCGAGACGTCCCACCTTCACTCCAGTCAGGGTATTTCTGCCCCCCACCTGTACTACTTCTGTCCGGAGGGTGTGGTGGCGAAACTGGTGTGCGCCCAGTCAAACGCCGTCAGCGCTGATCTGAAGCACCTGTGGCTTTTCACGCCTCACAGTGACCAGCACTGTAAAAAAGGGATGAGGCCACGCAACATGTCACACAACTCACACCACACCCCAGCAGGGATGAACTTCGGACACACGGCCAAGAACATGTGGGTGACTCTGTCCAACGTCACGCACGCTGACCAGGGCCGCTACTGCTGCCTGCTCCTGGACACGAGCAAGCAGCACAACCACGAGTCGCCTCTGACGTTCCACAGCCACGTTATCCTTCAAGTGACGCCAGGTAAGAACCCAACAAAGCACAGCTCATAGATACTCATCCACACATCAATCACGGTGACCGTTAGGTGAGATTTCGAGTCTTTGGCCTTTTGGTGGCGGGTTCATCTACACCTGATTAAGTTTTTGAGCCAACCTGATTCAAAATGGCTGCCACAGACAACTGACCTTAGAAAACACAAAGATAGTTCAGTTAGTTTTACAGATACTGATGAGATAGTAGCTGAGAGTCATTCACAGCACACTGAGTGACATCCTGCAGGAGAATACGGTTAACATCTCATTTCTCAACAGATGATTTTAGTCTAAAACTCTGGCATGAACAGCGGCGGGTGATATGCATTCCATTGAGGCAGGGGTGTCAAACCCAGTGACGCAAGGGGGCCAAAATTAAAAATTTGGTCCTAGCCAAGGGCCAATCACGATCAATATTTATTAAAAATTACATAAATTAACCTTGGTTTTAGATGTATTAAGTCAACTCATTCATATAGAAATATCAATGACCTTTTCCCAGTTACAGATTATACAGAATTTAGAGCAAACAGACTTTAATGAACACAGACAAATAGATCAAACTTCAAAAAGCTCATTATTAGCAGTCATTTCTTATGCCTCACTCAGCTTTTAAATGAATTTTTAACATTAAAACAGATTTTTTTAAAAAGCCATCAACAAAACCTGATCATACAGAAATTAAAACTATATATTGTTGGCTTCTAAGTCACTGTCAGAGAAAACTTCACTAATTAGGCTCAGTTTTTTTAAGCAAAATAAGAATCAGAGACTTGATCTGTCCCAGACTGGAGGGCCGGATGAGATGTTACAGAGGGCCGGATCTGGCCCGCGGGCCTTGAGTTTGACACGTGTGCTTTAAGGGATGTTAGACCTTTAATTTATGTGTCATTTTCTTTGACTGCTCATGGCTGCATTTAACCAATCCTGCATCTTTTTCCAGCAAGAACCGGAGTTAAGAATTGCACCGTCTGGGATCCCACACCAACTGGAGGTAAGAAAACGTTCCCAAACCTTCCCAATCAGCCCGTAACTGGCAGGTTCTTCTGGTAATGTAATTCCCGGTCTCTCCGCTGCTTCCTCAGGCTCGGTGCCCGTGGCCTTGGCTTTAGCAGCCTGCATCCTGGCTCTGCTCTCTCTGCCGGTGATTCTGGTGCTGGTCTACAAACAGCGACTGAGCGCCCGGTCGAGCAGGCGTACGTATTGAACCCACGTCCATTCGATTCTTTTTCCACACTGTGCTTCCCGTGGCGTTTGGTCTGAGACATGTTTCCTGTCGGAGAGCTGGATTAACTGTACTCCACAAAGTTAGGAAGCACATTCACTCTCCGCTCCCATTTCGGTTCGCTCACAATGGCCCATTTCCTGTTTCCTCTCTCCCAGGTGCACAAGAGCTCGTCAGGATGGACAGGTAGGTTTTCCCACAGTCTGTTTCATTGATCTCGTACATCGCCATAACAATCTCGGAAAATAATAATAATGCAAAGTACAAAAACATCCCATAATGTTGGAGTGGCAAAATGTCCAACAGGTCATTTCAGCAATTAGCCTTGGCAGACAGAAATACTAGAGAAACGTGTGAAACTGTGCTGTTAAAGCTCAAAGAAGCAAAACAGATAAAATTAGCAAAAGATGAACTAAAAGTTAAAGAATGGTAGTTGTTTTTGAGGGAATTTAAGAGAACCTAATGCACTTCTGAGGGGGAAAAAGTTGTAAACAAAGTTAAAGTCTTTAGAAAGTATAAAAAAAGCTAAAAGAACCAAAAGTCGTAGCAGCCATCTCCTGAATGAGCTGAACGTTTTTTTTTATATATGAACGGTTTAAAAAGCAGAAAGTAGTAAATTGTAAAAGAACAAATGGAGCAGTAAAAAGCTGAATTATTTTGAAATCCTAATTAGGAAAGTTTGAGTTTAGAGCCCTGATGGAGGTTTCTCACGTCTCCTTTGTGTTTTTCTGTTTGTCAGCGAGGCTCAGGGCCACGAGAACCCCGTGTTTGTCGGGGGGTCGCCACAAGTAAAGACCCGCACTGTGTCTCAGATCATGACCAGGCAGTCCTCTGAAACTGGACACCACTTGCTGTCTGACCCGGGAACGCCCATTTCTCCTGCTCAGGGAGACGTCTTCTTCCCGTCTGAAGGTAAGACAAGTCAGAAATCAACTTATATGATACGTGATACCGATGGTTCCTTGACCCGACAACACCAACACAATCACTAACTGACAGACATTAAGTAGAGTTCTGTGGAAAATCTGTGACTGATTAACGTCAAACCGGCAGTAGATGGCTCTTTGTTCTGCCTCAGTTTGGAGAAGTAGTTTAGTTTTAATCAGATGAAAGAGCTGATGGGTAAACTAAACTAAAACTGTGCACTAGAAGTGGTCTGAATGCTTAAATAAAGGATCTATTTCAGTCTTTTTTTGTCTTGAATGGAACAGCAGAACCCTCTGAAACATATCTGAGGAGATTGGATGAAGGTAAAAAAGCCAAATCGGTCAAGTCATAACGAGCTGAAACAAACCGTGGAATTAGAGAAATGTAAACCTGACTCGTTTCACGTTCATTTATTACTCAAGTTACGAACATTAGTACTTGCAGCATCACGTATGTGTATTACACAAGGACACGGGCCGGAGTTTCAAAATCCACTCAGTTTGGTAACTGTGATGCAATGAAGGAAAGAAAACAACACAACTCTTTGTGTTTCTGCTGAAACGTCCTAAAACTTGGTGCAAAATTCAACATTTATCCTCAAAACATTCCTGATATGACCGAATAAAAGAGTTTAACCTCACAAAAACACAAACCAGCACCGGCCATCGTTCACGTTAACGACAACAGCCTCCGACTGAAACTTTGAATGTTTTCCTATCAAATCCTGAGACATCTGTGCAGACATTCCAGACATACTGGCACGGATTACTCAGCTTCCTTACTGCGCAATCTCAGAAGACAGAAAAATAAGCAGTTTAAATGAAAGGAGCGTTCCTTAAAGGAATGCATATCACCCGCCGCCTTGCATCGAAACGCTTTAAAGATCTGTTAGTGCTCAGCAGATGTGTTGGAGATCAGTCTCAGCTACTATCATGGCAAATTTCAGCTCATTATCTGTAAACCTGACTGGCGGCCATGTTGAATAAGGCTGGCTGCAGTGATCCCTTTCAGCCTGTAGGTGGCGCGTGATAAATATTCATAAAAATCACAAAATTCCAAAACAACATTTTCTAAATTTGGTGAGAAGATGTTTTTCTGTCCAGGCATAGGTCTCATTTCCTCTCATGGTCCCCAGATGTTCTGTAGAAACAGCTGTCTGAGGTTTCATGCCGTGGACAAAAAGCTGCACTTCATCTTTCCTCTTCATCATTTTTCGGCAGAACTTCCTTGTTAACATTAAACATGTTGCAATTCTGGCTTGAGGCGTTTTTTGGTTCTGCTTTTTTTTTTTTCAACCCCGTTTCCAGCAAAACACGTCTTGTTCTGTAAATTTGGTCTTTTGCTGTTCGAGTCAAAGATAAGTCATAAATTAAAAAAACCCAAAACAAATGTGGTCATTCCGTCATATTTAAGCAACAGGAAGTGCAAATGTCTTCAGCTCCTACTTATCATTCCTCTGCTCTCTCTTTCTCTGTTTCAGACACCATCCCAGAGTCTCCAGACTTGCTGCAGATTTAAAGAGCAAAAAAACAATCTGATCGTTTTCTCAGACTGCTGACCTGGAAACAGTCCTGCAGCTCTCCTCCTCTTCCTCACCGTCTTAGCAGCAATACTGTCCTCACCAGCTGTCTCTTAAGAACCAGAACCATACCGTGCGTTGTCTGGACCACAGGAGGGAGAAGGGCTGCATTTTTTGGGATTCAGATACTATTTCCACCTGGAACAACAGCTTCAGGGCAGGAGTGGTTTCCAAACACAACAGCACCGACTTTGATTCAAATTTGAAAGTAAAAAGCAACAGACTTTGGTTTTTCTATATTTCAGTTCCGGGTCCACATCATCATCCCTGTAGGTTTGGTTGATTTAAGCTGGTGAGAACTCAAACCACCTGAAGATGCCAGTTTTTGCTCCACTGACTGTCACCATAGAGCCCGTGCAGTGATGTCATCATGACGGTTTATTCCACCATGATGGATGGCAAGTTGTAGAGTAAAATGTACAGCTCTGAGCACAAACTTGGACATCTAGATGATATTCTCAGGCAGCGCCGCACCTTCCACCAAACCGCGGCTCGCGGCTCGTCCGTACGGTTTGGGACGGAGGCAGTCAGGGACGTGCAGCGGCGCGCTCGATGGGTTGCCGGGCCCAGACTAGACTCCGTTTCAGACAGCGGCACGTCCCGATTTGAAAGGGCAATCTGTTTGTTGGACAGGGGACTGAGAGATGAGGTACCCAGGTGTCAGGAGGGTGTAACCCAGAGGGGGGCGACAGACGAGGGAGCAGGAAACCTGATATCCAGTGTCTCACTGGGCCAAGACTGCTGGAGACTTTCAGGATTCATGTGAGAATCTCCAAACTAGAGGTCAACCAAAGCAAGTTTTTTTATGGCTGATTCTGATGCCAGTCTTTAGTTATCAGAGCAAAGATTTTTGGTCAAAAACATGTTTTGTTTCTTTAACAAAACTGTAGTTATGACAAAACATCCCAGGTCTGAAAATCACCCTGATGATAAATAATTATCAGCAGCGTTGCATCCGGCTCAGTTTTCACCTTTACCTGCTCAGACCTCCATTCTTTAATTTTTAAATAACAGAACATCACCTTTTTGCAGAGCATTATTTGTTTTTACTGTTAGGAGGAAACTTGCTGTACAACATGAGGGATAAACGTAGATCAGCTGTTTTTCCTGCCGTACGCTGCACGGGCTCTATCAGAGAATTAATAAAATCCTGAATGTAGCTCGGAGTTTGTGGGAAACAAACAACCCATCCTTCATAATCCCATCATGCACTGTAAACATAACAAAGGAGCCTCGATCATTAAAAAAAGTCCACACATTTTCTTACGAGTGGCATTATGTTGCATCTTTTGTATGATTTATTTTTGCTTTCTTTCCTGTTTTGTCTTTGCTACCTCAGTTCCAGTTTGCACCTTTTTTTTTTCTAAAAACTCTTTTCTTCCTGTACTTTCAGCGCTGCACAGTAGCCTTAAAACTGCTGAAAAAAGTTTGTTAAAAGGAGTTATTAGTTGTTGTCCTGTGTCCAAATTAATAAGAATGAATGTAGCCTTACAGACACCAAAAAGAAAAACTTTAATTACTGTCATAATAACACTTTTGTTTTGGATTTCACTGTTGATGCTTTTCATTGTCAGGGTTCTGTTTTTTTTTTTTTTTTTGCGCACAATGAGGTCAGATAAGAAGAGGAAGAAAAATGAACAATTCAGCAAATGTACAGAGAAGCTCGTTTGAATCATTAACCAAAGATCTCATCATGCGTCACAGTTCTGTTCTGACTCCTGTGGTTTCTTCGCACAGCGAGGACAAACGGACGCAGCAGGTGCTCGGTGGAAATCATCTCATGAATGACGTGTAGCAGGTGTTTATGACAGGGTATTGTGTTCGTGCATGGCTTTCTGAAAGAGATTTCTGAGCGTGTTTGTGTCCTGATGGCTTTGTTTGATTTCAAATCAAATTACAGCTGTAAGAAATAATTTCTGATTGAGCTAAAACATGTTTATAAATGTGCATGCTCACATATTTTGTTATTTTAATACGTTTTATATTGTAAAAAGTTAAAAAAACATTTATATCAGAGGCATGTGTGTTCTGTATGTTAAAGGAGCTTGTATAATAAAAGGAACTCTTGAACCCAAACGGTTTCTGTCTCGTCTCTGAAATCAGCTTAACTTTTAAACGACAGCTTTGCTGAACTGGGGATCCTCAAATGTTGGACTGAGGTCTGGATCTGGACCCAGATCAGTTGTTAAAACTTAGCAGAATCAAAATATTATGGAATATTCGTGTACATTTTCCTGTATTTATGATAATTCATTTTAGACGGCGCATCTCTTCTATAATTTACAGTATCTAACTTTAAGGCATGCAGTTTTCTCTGTAATTTGTTTTAGGGGGCACAGCTTTTCTAACATTTATAGTAATTCCCACGTCAAGCCTGCAGTTTCTCTCTGCAGCTCTCAGAGAGGTACAGGCCTGAAAGACAATATGTTGTTTAAAAAATAGCAAATATATTCTGGACCTTTGCTAGAGAGAGAGAGAGAGAGAGAAAATGGACCTCTCTGAATCTTAATTGAAGCTCACTGTCCTGAACTGTAACCACAGAAGGACATCCTGCTGTCCAGGGAGTCATCACACAGAATAATAAGGTTGTTCCACTCGTGCATCCTTGAGATGATGCACCCCGGAGAGATACTAGCGTCGACAAGAGAAAATACTACAACAAGCTTCGTATCCTTCTTTATTACAGGAGACAGAAAGCTAAACCGGATGATGCGATGTCCAGAAGAGGTCCTTCTACTGTCTTACAGGTTTCTAAGACTGGAGATAACTTCGACAGTGAATAACTCTCATCTATCAACAGTTTTAAATGTTTCTGAAGAAAGGAAGACACCCTGGTCTCTGTGCCTCAGAGCAGAAAATAAGACTTGTGGGTTTCCCGTTGACAAAACACGGAGCTTCCTGTGCCCTCGCAGATCAGCAAGAACTGTTTTCAGTTTTTATGTGACCTTTTTAAACATCTGTACCAAGCTCTGGTTTAATAAAAGGTGAAATAAGGAATCAGTTTCTTCAATACCCATACAGAAATGAAAAAAACTCTAGTTGAGAATATAAAATAATTGAAATAAAATGTGGCAAAAATGAAGGAAGAACACTTAAGTCCAGGGGTCAAAAGATGATTATTACAGGGACTGAGAAACAATTTTATTTTTTTGAGCGTTAAAGCTTTTTAAATTCACAGTTTTGTATCCTGACATTAAATGATATTAAACCACATGAGAAACTGTGAGAACTGATCTGTTGTTTCTGCTGAGAGGAGTAATTTAAGCCTTTTTAGAGGGAATTATAAAAGCATGAGTAACCTCACATCCATCCACTTTCTGCTGCTTTTTTACGGGCAGGTCACAAAGGTAACAGGTCCAGGAGCGGCTCTACTTTGAGATAACGGATCTCCTTGTATTATTTCTAAGGTTGAGTCCAGCCACCCGACAGAGGAAGCTTTCAGCCGCTTGGATCCAGGATCTGATGAAGGTGTCTTCTTTGTGGGTTTGTGAAGCGTGGAATACAAAATAACCCCAAAGAACTCAGGAAGAAGACATGTGACGTCACTTCCTGTTAACATCAGAATGCCGGGAGCATGCAGGAGCAGCGACCGAAGCCAAAATGTGCGCTAATGCTTCACATTTGCCCACAAAGATTTCAGCAAACCAGTTTCCTCCCCAGCTGCAGCTGTTTTGCACGTCCTGCAGTGTAATCATGGAACATAAACGCATCGACAAACACTTTGTGTCTGCAAAACATGTGAGGAGAGCTGCAGACCAGGGACAATCCAGAAATGCTCATGAATGTCAGTTTAGAAGCTATCAAAGTTCTCAAATAAAGCACCTTTTGTTGGGAATTATCTTACAAAACTAGGAAGTATTTTTGGTTTATATATTAAAAGTTATGGTTGTTTATTGATTTTAGTAAAAAAAAATTGCAACTTTTAGGAAAATGCCCCACGAAATCAGGCATTTTAGCTGCAACAATCCCAAAAAATGCCCGCAAAATCCTGGAGGGACTGATTATCTGTTGAAATTTAATTATAAAGTGGCGAAGGCAGTCTAATGGTCGACCAATCAAATATTCTGTATCAGTGAGAAACAGTAAAAATAATCTGACAGAAAATAATACCTAAATATAAAACTCTGAGAACTTTAACATTTGAAGCGTTTTCCTCGCAGTCGTTCCTTACCGACAGCGGCGGCGTGCCGTCGTCCTCCACGGTAACGGTGAGGTGATACTCCTGCTGCCGCTCTCGGTCAGGCGGCGCCGGTCGAGTCACCATCTCTCCGGTCATGCGGTCCATGCGGAACGTCAGGTCCTGGTTTCCAGCTGTGATGTAATAGAACAGCATGGCGTTGGAACCGATGTCTCGGTCGGTGGCGACCACACGGAGAACTGACGTGCCTCCTCCGACGTTCTGCAAAGATTTATTCAGATTCACTGTCAGCTGTCGGTGGAAGAATTAAAGAAAATCTTTCCAGGATGGTTAAATACCAATATTTACCTACAACTGATGATTGACGAATTTAAAGGCAAACCACTGATTAATAAAATGATTATGAGTGCGAACGCATCCCTACCTCGTTGACGCTGACGTTGTAGCCTCTCTGGCTTTCGATGACAGGTGGATTATCGTTAACGTCCAGGATGTTGACAGTGAGAGAGTGATCTGTGTATCTGGGAGGCGAGCCGTTGTCAGTGGCACGCACCTGCAACAAGACATTTAAACCAATAAATACCTCAAAGTGACGTAAGACAGAGGCCAGAAAAGTGCACGAATACAGGAGACATGAATACAGATGTTTGCCCTCTGACCTTCAGCAGGTAGCGGTCTACTGACTCTCTGTCCAGAGGAGCGTTGACGTAAACCTCCCCGTAGCTGTAGTTCACAGTTTTAATCATGAAAACATCCTGCATGTTACCAGCCACCAGAGTGAAATTCACCTGAAGGAAAACAAGAAAAAGGATAACAGGATCTCAGGTCATCTGCTGATGAGTCGAACTGGTTGTTCCATCTTTACTTCTCCTCACCAGCCCGTTGGATCCAGCATCTCGGTCTCTGGCCAGCACTACTGCCACCTTTGTCCCCATGCCTTTGTTTTCTGGAATGCTCACAGACGTATCAGAAGTAATGTCAAACTCTGGACTGTTGTCGTTTTCATCCAGAATGGTGATAGATACCTGCGAGGCGGCAAAAAATCATCTGTGCACTCTGCAGCGCAACGACAGACTGAGACCTACCTTTAAATTACATAAAGCAGCAGTGAAACCACAGATGAATACATTTTATGCTGTGCTCATATTTCACTGTGAAATGACGGATTCTTACCTTCTGCAGTTCCAAAGAAAGATGCAATTAACAAAAGAGGAATGCCTTTTAGCTTCTACAACAAAATAGACACAATATAATCTATGCAGTGACAATCAAAAACACAGAAAGCAGATCAGGCCCCTTTCAGAGTGGATGACGACCCTGCTATGACACAAAAAAACAGAATTTGGATAGACTCTGCAGGATGTTGGGTTGGTCTTCAGGGGCGTATGAAGAACGCAGCAGGTCGATATAGTTTTGAGCATCATAGCGAGGTCGTGGTGGTTTGTCGTCATAGTGGCGGCGTTTTAAAGTCCTCAGAGGAGCGTGGAGGCAGCGTATCCATGATGTGGGGCTCATCAGGGTCACCACACTGGCCTCACGCAGTTGCTAAGCTGCGCTCATGACGAGGTTTGAACGGCGTGGTTCTCTGCGTAGCTCCACCAGTTTCCTGTAGGAGGCGCTGCAACTGTGTGCAGCTGCAGCCAAACTCAATGTCTACGAAGAAGAGCGCAGCTTTGCTACCTTACTGCTAAAATAAAGAGCAGAAGAAGAAGTGAAACACAACCGAGGTAACTCGCTGAAAATATTCTCCTTCAATTCCACAAAGCTGAAGTTGGTTTCTGATTCGGAAAATGGCTAAAGGGCGATTCCAGCTAATTTTTTCCTCCCTTCAGCATCTTTAATCTCCTCTAGTTAAAAAACTACAACACCTAGACACTTCAA
>NC_051451.1:27450111-27470496 GCF_001649575.2 Kryptolebias marmoratus | reverse complement strand
CTTGTGTTTTGAATCAACATTCATATAAACTAATTCATGTCATTTCAGTGAGTCATCATGGTTGTGCCCTGAGTCCTCTGTTGCTTCAGATGAGGCTGATCCCCATGGATTTACAAACACACACAAATACATGTCATATGCACATTCAAGTCACTTGTTTTAAATAAATGCTTCCATTTTATTTCAGTTCTGGTCTTTATTGTAACTGATGTGCAGGGGGATAATGAGTGTCTGCCTGTGGTGGTAGCATTGTGCGATCTTCTGACGCGTAGCTGCATCCTGACATCACCCGAGAGTCGTGTCATGAGAGCACAGGAACGCATTTTGAGGATGTGAAAAACAGCAAAGAAAACTTGTTCGGTGAGCACTAACAGCGTGCTGTTGTTATGATTGCCTTCACACCGAAGCAGGTAACAGGTTGTGAAGAGCGTAGCAGGGTTGTTATCCAGTATGAAGGGAGACCTCAGGGTTAAAACAGCTAAATGTAAAATGAAGTCACATACCACTGTGGAGTCCTTTTTCGGTCCTCCATCATCAGCCACGACCGTCAGGTAGTACACGTTGCCCTTCTCCCGGTCCAGCTGGCCCGTTACTGTGATGCGGCCCTGAAACGCCACACAGATACTTTTACCTCCGTTTCATCCAAGATTCACACTGTGACTCAAAGAGAAAAACTCAAGTCGACAAAGAAACTCCAGACTCTCATTTATCAAAGGAATCAAAAGACTTCAAAGAACACGAGCCCTTTGATCAGCATGCAGTCATAAAGCAACAAGATTGTTGGCTTAAATCACAGAAGAAGAGATGCGACTGAAACACAGAGCCATTAATGGACGAGAAACATTAATGGCTATTATTGGAGGAAACTAGGAGTGTATTCATACCGTGATGGTTTGCTACAGACGGTTTAGACGGACAGCGAACTAAACGACAAATACTTCGGTCCAGTTTTCTGAATCTGAATCATCTAACTGAGTTTTGCCAACAGCCTCGACAGAAAAGAAGCTTGCCTTTTGCTGCTTTTAGCTGGTATTTTAAGTTAACATTTTGCTACTTTTAAGTGGTGCACCATTACAGAGGTGTGCTCATATGACCTGCAGCTTCCTCACTCACCGTGACGCTGTCGATCTTGAAGAGCGCCAGGGCGGCGGGCGACGTGTCGGGGTCGAAGCGGTAGGTCAGCTGGTTGAGGTTATCAGCAGACTGGGCCTGCACCTGGACCACCTCGGTCCCCGTGGCGATGTTCTCTCTGAGGGAAGCCTCGTAGCCGGCGGAGAAGAAGGCCACGGCCTCGTCCAGCTCGTTCAGCAGCGTCACGTAAACGGTGCAGAAGCCTCGGTGGAACGGCGGTGCCTGGTCGGTCGCAGAGACATTCATGAGGTAGCTGGTCTTCGTCTCGTAGTCCAAGTAGTCCACGGTGGTGACCAGACCGGTGCTCTCATCCACCTCGAACTTACGGTCCGAGCCGGACACAATGTCGTAGGCGACAGCTCCACCGTCACCTGGAGAGGAAGCCATGAGAAAAACGTTTTCTGTCCAACTTTAATGGAAGTTTAGAACAATGATTGGAACATTATTTGTAACGTTTTTGCAGGAACTCTCCAGTTAAAACATCCATGACCCTGTTTTACTGACTAAGCTGTTTATTTTTAGTTTCAGGCTCGCTCCGATGTTTTGGAAAAAGCATGTCACCACACCAGATGCTTCACAATGTGTCTAAGCAACAATTTAAACCACAGGAAGTAAAAAAAAGGAAGTGGAAAAAATACAACTTAAATGCCAGCTACAGTGACGGCAATGTTTTCAAAAAAAAAAAAATAAATAAGAGGCATAATATTGTCTATGAAACAGCACCAACTAGTGTTCAAGGTGATAACCTGCAAGCTGGTCCAGATGTTTCATGCTGAAAACTCTAAATGTAAAGTAAATATGGCTGACCTGGATCCTGTGGGGATAAAATCTGGTACTTGAAGCTGAACAAGAACTGAAATCAGGACCTTCCCAGTAGATCAGAATCTGGACTCACCGGTGTCCGGGTCGGTGGCACGCACCACGATCACAGAAGTGCCGATACCGGCGGTCTCTCTGAGGCCCAGACGGTTGTACTGTTGCTGCGTAAACACTGGCACCTCGTCATTGGCATCATCAACATAAATGATCACCTGACAGACGAGATGTTTTTGGCTTTGTGAGGTGAAATGTCAAACAATGATCCAACTCAGATTCCTGTTTATACAGATTTCTACACCGGTTTTATAACCCCAGTTCCAAAAGTTGTTTTGTTGAGTAAAATGTACATAAGGTTTCCTCCCACAGTCCCAATATAATAAAAAAAACATGCATGGTTTTAAACTGTAGATGATGGGATATATTTACAGACTTCCTGATTTTCTGTTGAGGAACATTATTCTTAAATTGTTTCATAATTTGTAGACAGTTTCTCTCAGCCTGGTGAACCTCTGCCCATCTTTCCTTCTGACAGATTCAGTCCCAATAATCACACTTCCACCCTCGTGTCCTTCAAAAGTGCGTTCACGCTGAAGGGTTCGAGTGTGTCCCAATTCTCCGGAGTGCTCTTTAGCCCCGCCCCCTTAATGTGCTACATCCTGCCTTCTGCTAAGCCCGCATCCAGGCGGACTTTGGCGAAGTGTTTACCCACAATTCATTGCTGCATGTGATGCATATCATTATTTATGTTTTACACAACGTCCCAGCTTTTTCAGAAATGGGGCATATAAATTAAAGCACCTGGATGAGCTCTGCACGTATTTGTTGCGTTTGGTTTTGTCCGTTTCCTCACCCTGACGGCGCTCCGCATGCTGCTCTCGTCACTGTTGTAGGCTTCCACTTCCAACACGTGGGAGCTGCTGGTTTCTCTGTCCAAGGCCCTGAGGCCTCTCGTCACAAGCCCCGTCTGATTATTTATGCTGAACAGGTTGTTGTTGTTCCCTGCGCACGCACACACACGGATTACATATATGTAAACCCAGAGATTATCTACCAAATTTCTGGATTTGGATGTTTTGGCAAGGAGAAGCCGCCAACCACAGCTTCCAGTTTCTTTGGAGAAGTGAGAGTTGAGTCATAGATGATAAATTAATCAAACTTTTAAAATTCAATCTGACTGATGGGTGGCTGTTTTATGGTAAACATATAAAAACCTGTAATTTTCAGATACTGGAAATAATGTTCTCAGCCTTCTGTTTAATGTACCGGTGTGGTTTAATGTGAAATGTACCTGCTGAACATTTAGAAACATCAGGACTGTGTTGTTCTCTGGCTCATCCTCTTTCTGCAGAAAGTCAGATATGGTTTACTTACCGGTCAGGATCCTGTACAAAACTCTGCCGTTCTCTCCCTGGTCTGCATCCGTGGCTTGAACCTACAAAGTTGAACACATTTAACTTTACTTTTTACTTTATGCACAGATACACTGAACACAATCACATGTACAAATAGCAGATTTATGAATTTATGCATCAACTGTCTACTGCAGGATGAATCCCAACAGTAAACTCCATCTGACATTAAAAATCTTACTGTTCCATATTTTCCTAACAGAGCTCTTCGCTCTCAGATTGCAGGTTTACTTGTGGTTCCTAAAGTGGTTATTAAGAGCTTTGTATGTTCTGAAAGCTCAAAAAACTATAAAAGATATCAAAACAACAGTTCAGCTTTCTGTGACTCGTTTAAACTTTAAATAATGATTTTATTGTGAAGTATGTCGAAGCTATAGAGCTCCAAAGAGGGCTCTGTAGAAATCTTTTTCAAGTTTTATGAATTTTTCACAATCGTGGCACTTTAGTCCTGAGAGAGCCACACGTTCTGATGTATTTTTGTACGGTTTCTTCTGGAAAAGCTGCAGCGACTCAAAAACTGTGCTGCAAATAGAAACGTAACAGCCAATCCTTGTTAAATGGGCAGCAGTTTTCTTATCTTGTACTCATGTGTCCCTTTTTTCCAGTCTTATAATGTATGCACCTACATTTACTATGAGACAAATAGTTGCAACATGCTACCATAAATTTTAGGTTTATTGTGGCTCTTCTGCCTCTAATGTGTAATTTTCTACAGACGGATGAATACGCCAGCGCACATTCTCATTCAGCCCACATCTAACAGTAGCCAGTGTCATGTTGCCACAACAACAACCCTTTGCAGCCGGGCAGAGGGAATCTCCTTTGCTCTCCGTTATCGGCAGAGAGCCAGAAGCACCCTGACACCCTGATGTCTGCTCAGACAGCATGGCTCTCCACTGGACACAGATAAACAGTGCAGCCTGCTGAGCTGCTGGTGAATGAGCCTTGTCATCAGACTCACTTTTGAATCCAGAGAGGTCTGAAGCTACTGGACGGGAGCAAACCACTTGAATCTGACCGACTTTATTCTGCTACTTTGTGGATCCGACAGTGGCTTTATTCAGAGAAGCTGACTGAAGGCACTCCAAGATGTGTGCACTCCAGTGTACACACATATACTGACACATGCATGCTTTCTGTCATGCTATAGGTTTGTCTACATTTGCATCATGAGGTCAAGTCGTGCAATCATATAAACGTGAGCTCCTGCAGTAGAAAACGCCTAAATGGTGCCGTTTACTTCTGTAACAACAGGCGTTCGATTGAAACAGTAAACAGACCCAAAGTTTCAACACATCCATCTGCCTGAAAGCAGCCGGAGAGGAGGAACCAGTGGAGAAACGCCTGCAGGATTCAGACCCTGGGACTCAAACTGCAGGGGGCGCTATCCTCTGTCTTCTCTCACCGCTTCATCACAGGCAGCATTTTGGTTTAACTGACTGTTGTGGAAAAAATATAGTGTCTGTTTAATTCAGAAAATATGTTTTAAGTTCAAACAGATGTTTATAAACTCAGACCGTTCCATGAGCATAAATCAGGCTGAGCTCTACTGTGGTTTAATATCAGCTCCAACAGTTTTATTATAACCGGTAGTTAATCTCCAAATATAGACACATAAGTTTGGATTTGTAGAAAACTCCACGTCCCCCTGTAGGTTCGGGTTTCTTTTCTTTGTTTTATTTTTGGGTCTGTGAACAAACAGCTGACGGGACTTGTTGCCAAAAAGCTCCAGTTTTGTCTCATCTGTCCTCATCTTCTCCTAGAAGCTTTGTAGCTTCTCAGAATGCGTTCTGGTAAATTCCAGTCTGTCTTTATGACTTTGTCTCCTCGTCGTGCATCTTTGGCTCGTATGATCAGTTTCTTCAGTTTGTCTTCAGCTGTCCTCTTGTGGACACATCCAGTAAGGTTGTCTCCAGTCCTGAGGACCTGAACCTTCTGAATGTTTGCAGCAGGACTCACAGGAACCTCCAGCTGCTTGGAGGTCTTATAGTCTTTACCGTCAACACGCTGCTCAGTAACTTTGATTACAGGACACACATTAGTTTGACATGTCCCCATTTTTAAATTATTTTCTATGTTTTCCATGCCCCCCCCCCCCATTTTTTAAATCACAAAAACTACAATTTCTGCACAAACTTAGATTTAACCTCTGACAGAAGTTGATCCAGGCAATCATAAAACACAGCTGAGTTTACACCAGTTAGTCCCTCAAAATGGCCTTCACCTCGCTGAAAGTGGGGGGCGGTCTGCAGACAGATCTGTGTGTGTCCTCCTTTGCTCCCTCTCTCTCACTCCCTGTGCAAAGAGGGCCCCAACTTCAGTCTCATTAGCTTTATAAAGAGATGTGGAGAGGAGAGGAGAAAGAGGAGGACAGGGGAGGGGAAGAAGGGAGGAGAACGACGCTGGGGGGTCAGATTGGTGAGTGATGAATAGGGTATTACACAGTGGAATGAACCACTTGAGCCATAAAAAGGGGTGTAAAAGGAGCTAGAGTATGCTACAGAGCCTCGTGATTTAAATGTTAAATTGAGGAGTTTGAGCAAAGAGATGTTTCTGTGAGTATCTGAATGGCTAAATAAAAATATTTTTGCTTTTAGCTCGTTTAAACAAAAATATCAGCGAGATTTCACAACTCATATGCTGTTCCCCACATGTTACCCCTTATCTTACCCGCTTCCCCCTCTTCTCTCCCCACTGTTTCCCCACTCTGTTTCTGGGAAAGAAGCAGTTTACGGGAAAAACAAGTGTGTAAATCCACCAAACAAGTTGCTGGAACTAAGCAAGGTGCTGATTTAAAGAGTCTCCAAAGTGCGGGCGTGAGTATATATATATATATATCTGGAAAAGGTTTACTTTAAACTTTTGTATATTAATATTAAAAGTTATTAGACAGGCTTATTGAATCTTCTTGAAATATTGAGTGGAAGCTATCTCACAGTTTGCATTTCATACCTGCTGAGAATGAAGCTTAATTAGGAATAAAATCCTTAAAATCCACGTTTGGACGAGTTTTTAATGAACATGTGATTGGGGAGGAGGACGTATGGAGATGCAAACTGCAAAGCATGAATGTCTGCTGGGAACATTTGGTTTGGCAGGGTTTTAATTTGATTTGAATTGTAGATATTCTTTATTTTATAAAATAAAAATGAAAGAGTCGTAAAATAAAAGCATGACAGGAACGCACATCGTCTTCTGCCCTGCTTGCACGATTTGAGCATGAGTTGGTGATGACTCTCAGCTACTACCACACCAAGTTTTTGCTCAATAGCTGCAAAATTAGCTGATTTGCACCCATTTTTGTGCTGGCTAATGTGGAATAGCTGTTGTGGCCAAGAGATTTTGCTAACAGACGAAGAAATTAACACAAAGACAGACAATTACACAAGCGCCTGCATTTCTGGGAGTGAGAGATAAATATGAATTTAGCAGCTATGTCTGCACAAAATGACAACAGAGGTTTAAAGTGTACAACTGGTTAGAGTTTACAGCGGTGAAGAAATAAAGGAGTTTAACCATCAGAACACCTTAAAGCTGCCAGGCTTAACTACAGCTCGCCTAATCACAAATATGGGAAGGTGAGAAAGAAAGTTTGCCTTAAAAAAAGTGTGAATGCGTCTGCGTTTTGTTGGAGCTCCGAGGCGCTGACTAATGAACTGACTCCCTAACGAGTCATCCTGCTTCACTGGCCTTTTCACAGCTTTCCTGGCATTTGCTCTTAAAAATAATTTCACGTCCCAATGTGTTTCCCTTAAACCGATAAGCCGTGCTTTGTCTCTGCTGAATTAGGGACGATGACATTTACAAATGTTACCGTGCTGAAGATGGGGACGTGCAGAATGAGAGGGGTGTGTGGGGGGGATAATTGGAGACTGGGGTGCCTTGCGTTTTACAAGGGGGCATTTTAATAAACCCAATTTGTTTTACATTGAAGAAAGCCTGTCAAGCATCGACTGTTTTTGTGCTCCTTGATTTAATAGCTACATAATTGCTGCAAATGCCAAACACTCACTGCTCAATGCACAAGTTTCTACACTTCTTTCTGCATGTATGTGGAATGTAACCATCGGCTGTTTAATTAATGTTAATAAGGAAAAGTATGAAACCTGGAGAAATGAACTGAGCTCTGATTGACTGCAGAAATCTGCTGAAGAAGCTGAAACTGAGTTGTTAAAGTTACAAGAAGCAGAACAATAGCTACATGCAAAATGGAACAGAACACTAACTGAAAGAAAAAAGTAGCAGAAAATAACAAAAGGCTATCTGGAAGCTAAAAGTAGCAAGAGTAGTAGTTTTTGAACGAATATAGAATATCTCTATTTATTTCTAAGAGGCATAAAAACGATGAAAAGCAGAAGTAAGAGGACCCGTTTCTTGTAGGAGCTGAACTTTTGATGTAGCTGAAATAGAACAAAGTGTGCAGAAGTAGCTGGATTACAAAAACCGTACAGAAAAATAACCAGGAATATAAAAGCTTGAATGCTGACTCAGCACTGACATAAATAAACTCCTCCGTTTGGTTGGGGTTGGGCGGTGAACAGAACATTAAGAAAGCTGCGGTGGCACTTTAACCACACACACCCATCTTGACATGAGCCACCTGACACATGTTTTCTCCATCCAGGGTCGAGCCAACATGAACACCACCATCACCCTAACCCCTGATGGAGACAACACCACCCTGTCCAGCCTGACCACCACCACCACCACCTCCACCAACATCCCACGGCCTCCAGCTCATCCGGCACACATCCACGACCCGGAGTTCACCATCATGGTGGTGCTGGCCTTGTCGCTGCTGCTGGCGGCGTTAGCGGTCTTCCTGGCGGTGCGCCAGCGCCTGGAGCAGGACAGGGACTTCGAGGCGAGTTGCGTCCCGGGGGAGAGTCTCCCTCGCAGAGGCTTGTCCACTGAGCCCCAGCTCAAGGTGTGGAAGAGGCTGGGGTCGTACCGCCGCGCGTACAACACCTCCTTCAGACGGCCGCCTCAACGCAGACCGCACCAGCAGACCAGGACCGGGTCTACGGGCTCGGAGACGCCACAGCCAGAGGCCAGCGTGGAGCTCCACCTCACCAAGCCCTGTCTGCTTGACTACGTCACGGAAATCTGACTGTCCCTTTAAGTGATAAACTTTATAGTTAATGGTTTCTACAAAAATGAAAGGTCTGGCTTGAAAGACCCGCCAGAGTTTAAACGGAGACCTTTTGAGAAATGACGGAGCTGAAGCCAACACTTTATGCAAAATCTCATGCCACACTTGAATGACTGTCAGCTACTACGTCGTCAAATGTTGATTCGCTGTGGTGGCCATCTTGAATTGAACTGACTCCAACAGTTCGTCAGTTGTAGCTGTACATCAAGTATTTACCTTATGAAAGTTTCATTAAAATCTATTCATTGGTTTATGAGATATTTTGCTAAAAGATAGAGTTCACATCAAATACTTAATGGCAAATCTGTGCTCAAAATACTGTAAACCTGACTGAGGTGTTTCCATTTTAGAGCTTTTTGAGGTCACTGGTTCATGAGATGTTTTATAAAGACACAAAAATATCATGAATGGGTTTCCTGCAAAAAGACAAATTCTTAAATTAGGACATCCAACAGCCATGAGAGCACAAAAGTTTGGTCTTTTTTATGACGTCTTTGAACTACTTTCATTAGATTCCTTCTGATTATTAAAGAAAATTAAAAAAAGAAAAGAAAATTATCACAGCAGCAGAACTTACTTTGATGACTTCAGCCTTAATGGATGGGATCCAAATTTAGTCGATATGATTCTTTGGAAATGAGTTTTTAATTTCCAACCTCTCATATTCAAAAACTGGGGACGACATCATTTGTCTATTTGACTCTGCTAATTACTCTGCCCCGCCGAACACATCCATCTGGTGATTCAGGTGCATTAAAGACAAACATTTAGCATCTTTGCAGCGCGGCGAGTCTCAAATACGAGTTGGAGAACTGCAACCTGAGCCCAAACAGAGCCCTCTGTAAATTATTCAGCAAGCCTTCAATGAATAAAAGATCTGAAAAAAAAAAGTTTCAGCTTTACTGTCGGAGCTGTTGGTTTCTGGTGGCGCTTGTACCTGCAGGATGCTGGTTCCTTTCGGCGCCGTCTCCAGAACGCTGGTCTCGTAGCTGTTTTGGAGGAAGATGGGCCTGTTGTCGTTGACGTCCTGCACCTCCACGAAGACGGTGGCGGTTCCGGTCCTTCGGCTGCCCGCCGGACCGTTGTCTACGTGGAAACAGAGACACGTTCCCCAAACTGTTAGAGGATTGGAGCTAATTCTAAGATATGATCAGAACAAAAAATACTGCTATCAACCTTTGACGGTGTGATCGTTGAATCAGGATTTTTTTTGTTTACATGATTTGTTCTTTTAGTACGAGCTTTGTGCCATTTCATCCATTCAAACATCAAAACATTCAGCTCATTCAGGAGACGGCTGATTTTGATTCTTATGCCACTTTTAGCTAGTCTTTTGCAACATTTGGCTAGCATTTTGCTTCTTTTAGCTTCTGCTTTAACAGTCCAGGTTCGGCTTCTTCAGCACCATTTGCTCCCCGAGGATCGAACCTTCAGCTGCTCAGTGAATTAAAGACCAAAACATAAAGCTTTCTTCTAACGTAATGTTTGACAAAAAAAACTCAAATTTGTCTCCTTATAAAAGAAGAACAGCTGAGCTTTTTTCTCCCTTATATTGTTCATGCATAAGTAATATAAAACACATAACATATTTAAAAACTGTATCAAAATGTATGTTTCTGACACACCTATAGCTTCAATAACAAGAGTATACACAGCCTGGGTCTCCCTGTCGAGGCCGACCACGGTCCGAACAACTCCGTCTCTGAAGCCCACGCTGAATTTACCATCTTGGTTCCCGCCTAAAAATAAATAAACAAATAAAAAACACACAAAACGTTATTTGCAATAAACCCATAAATACATCCATCACAGCTACAAAAGGATAGAGAAGTTTAAACTTACACATAGATGGGTGAATGGAAGGTACTGAAGATGAACACCACAGTTTATTCTTTTATAAAGTCACGGGAGAAAGAAACTAACATTTTTCAGTTCTATGGTTATGAACCAAAACAAGATAAACATAATCTGTTCTTCACCAGGTTCTAAAATTATTCAAATCTAACCTCAAGTGTAGAAAAACACATGACAGATTCCACTGAGTCGTTATTTATTAAACAAATATTAAAGCTGGGAGTAAAAAACTGGTTCCAGCCTCAGGATCAGAGGGATCACCTCCAGAAGGTGGAGCTACAGGTGTGAGCTAACACAACGCCAGGGTGGAAAGACATCAGCAATGACCTCAGAGAAGCAGCAGCTGCTGCACATCGGTCCAGGAAGGGTCAAAGGTCATTTCCAAACTATCTGGAGTCCATCGTTCTACAGAGAGGAAGATTATTTACAGGAGGAGACATTTAAGATGGCTGCCAAGCTTCCATGGAGTGACAGCAGATTCACCCTGAAGGTCAGACTGTGCAGTGAGCTCCATCTCAGCCTCTACAGGCCTCAGTTAGCAGGTTAAAGGTCAAAGGTTAAAGCCTTTTCTCTCTAAAAACAACATGGCAGCTCGACTTGAAGGAACCAGAAGACTTCTGGAGCAGAACCAGATGTTTACCCAGAATGCACTGCAGCTGTCAGCACGGTGGTGGAGGGCTGATGGTTTGGGCTGATTCTGGAGTCAGATGTGAGGCCATCTGCCCGACAAACAGGACAATGATCCCAAACACAGCAGAACGGTCCAGAACCAGAACCAGAACCTCAGAGAGTGGAGCTGAAGCAACGCTGGAAAGAAGAGTGGGCCACAACTCCTCCACAACCAGGAACCCACTGAGAGTTCTGCTGCTAGAGGAGGTTCTGCTGGGTCAGGAGCTGGAACCAGTTTCTGTTTCATAAATAATGACTCAGTGGAATCTGTTGTGTGTTTTCATTCACTTGAGGTTAGATTTGAATCACTTTAAAGCTTAGATCAGTTTTTATTTTGTCCTGAAACACAACATCCCAGTCTTTCCCTCCCTTGACTGTATTTGTTCAGTATAACCGACACACAGACACCTAGCCACTGTGACCTCTGACCTGTGATGAAGTAGCTAAGCTCGGCGTTGAGACCAGCATCGTTGTCAGAGCAGATGAGGCGCGCTACAACGTGGTCTCTAGGGACGCTCTCCAGCAGGGAAACATTGTACACACGAGGGTTGAAGGTGGGCGTCTCATCATTTACATCCAGAACTGACACACACACACACACACACAAACAGACAAAAAACACATGAGGACACAGATAGATGTACATGAAGACAAATAAGGCAGCAGTTGACTCATACCAGCCTTTCTAATCTGATTTAATCCCGTCCAAAACATTCAACATCCCACCAGGAGGGGGCAGCATGTTTCTTAGCAGCTTCAGAAGACTGCCATCATAAATAATTATCTCTTCACTACAAAAAGATCCCAAACATACAGCTGGGGACTTTCAGAAACCCAGAGCTCTTACCTGAGACGGTGAGAGTGGAGGTAGACGTTCGAGGGAATTTCCCTGCATCATAAGCAATGATTCTTAAAAAGTACTGTCCGATCTGCTCCCGATCCAGGACCGCGGTGGAGGTGAGAACACCAGAAGTGGTGTTCAGGAAGAAGTCCAGGCGGGGCATGCCCATCTGTAGTGCCATGGTGATCAGACCGTTCTTATCCTCATCTGGGTCCTCTACTTGAACCTAAATAACGATAAAGCATGTTGAGAATAAAGCTTTGGAAGCATCAAGTCAACTGTTTTTGCAGTAAATCTTGTATTTACTTTATAAACTGAGGTTCCAACAGCTAATCCCTCCAGTACTTCAGCAACAAATGGCAGATTAAGGAAAGTTGGGTCGTTGTCGTTGAGATCCAGCAGGTTGACAGATACGGTGGCACTTGCTGTTGCACGCAGTGGAGGTAACCCGCCTACAGAGGGCGCCAGAGGGGTATAAAAAGAAACACACAAGCATTTCTCACACCGTATCTCATTATTAAATGAGTTTAAGCATTTAAAAAGCTACATGATGAACATGTAACTTCAGACAGATTGTTTGCAGACAAGAAGTGAAGTCCTGAGGACTCACGGTCGACGGCTGAGACGATGATGGTCCTCATAAGCACCGCGTCTCTGAGGTTGGAGCTTTCCCGGTCGAGAGTGAGCCCACTGGTGCGGATCTTCCCTGTTCTGTTGTCAATGGTATAGAAAGGGTTTTCTGGACTTATACTGTATACAATTGTCCCGTTCTCCCCGTTGTCAGGGTCCACGGCCAACACCTTGTTCAGGAACACAGAGAGAGAGAAATCAGTGAAGAGAAGAAGGTATATCGGGTGTTTTACTTAACAATACAAGCTGAAGCTGTGAGGACAGAAGTGATTTATAACAGAAACTGGAGGGAGAGACAAAAAAAGGACAGACTGAGGAAATGAACCAGGAAACAGGAGGGATTTAATAGTATTGGTAATGGGAATATCCCCTTCCAAGTCTGAGAGCATCCTCACAAACCGAACTGCTGCGTCTCATCCATCAGCTAAAAAGAAAAATTGCTAACAGCTTTTTTTTTTGACATGCAATCGTGATGGATGATAAATGAAATGAGCCCAGCTAAAAAACACTGGCTGATTTCTTTTTTTTTAAGAGCTGATTAATTATTCAGTGTGTGCTGACTAAAAATGCTGGAAACTAGTTAATTGGTCATTAGAGGAACAAAGGCTTTGCTGTATTTAATTATTAAGAAGACATGCCAGGCAGGAGTCTTGCTGTTTCATTGATTAGTAACCACACAGATAAGGTGATATAATTTGGGAAAAAAAAAAAAAGTCTATCAAACTGATCAATTCTGGTCCGAGCGGAGCACATTAAAAGATTGGGAGCAAATATATTTGCCGAGTCGATTTAACTGCAGAACGGCAGAAAAGAGGAGGGTGTTTTGAAAGGAGATGGTTCACGGTGTGTGTGTGTGTGAGTGTGAGTGTGTATTCTGTCAGGAGCTGAATTTAAGAGCAATGATAGTAGGGGTGCTGTGAGGTTTGAGTGGGCTGATCCTTCCACCGGGCACAGCAGCCAAATTCATCGGCTCACTGGACACCTCCAGCAGGAATCAGCAGGTGGCCTCCGGTCACCATAGAAACACTGGTCAGACCTGGACTACACTGGGGCCAATTACAGAACTGTAAGCATGGATGGTCAGATTCATTGAAAAATGGTTAGAGGGGCGCCAGTGTCTGAGAAATCCACATACAGTATGCATTGCACTGCTAGATGCGCCGTGAAGAGAATCAACTGAGGAACAGCTAAAAGAACGCACAGCAACATGCCGTTTTTTTTTTTTTTTTGCCACTCTTCTTCTCCGTTTCACACATTTTACTCTGAAAGACGGGTTCTCACTTCCTCTTCTGCCTAGCAGCTGAATAATTTGCAATGCATACGACCACAGGCTACACTTTAATTAGCAATCAGACTCCCTTAATTACACTCAGTGACGCCTCTTTAATTAATGGACAATCAGGGCTTAATTACAAACAACACATTTACCAAAGACACCAGCAGGACAATGGAGAGAGTTTGGAGTAATAGTAGACTTTACTTTGTGATGACCTATGCAGTTAGGGATATTTGTTCATCATTTCCACGCACAGATTCATTTTCCTCTGTTACATTATGGCTTCAAGCATTTGTGTTTGTTTTCGTCTCTGTCCTGTCCTCTCAAACCTCAGCCTGACGAGACAGACAGCCACCCATCCTGAGCCTGGTTCTGGTTCTGGTTCTGTTCGAGGTTTCTTCCTGTTAAAAGAGAGTCGTTTCTTTCCACTGTCACCAATGTGCTGCTCAGGATGAAAAAATGAGACGAAGCGAAGATCCGCTAACGTCCTCAGAAAGATAACTTCTACTAATTGCTATTTTATCATTTATGTTTCTGTACAGTACTCTGAGATAAAAAAAACAACTAAAAACAATCTGAATTCTTGGATTTTAATGCTTTAAAACATATTTTGGGATTTTTTTTTGCTGGATTTAATTGGTCAGAGTGAGACGGAAATTAAAAACGATAAATTAAAGCATAAAAACAGCAACAGTTTAAAGCAGCATTCCTTAAAACATGAATGATTTAAACAAAGACCAAGAGCTCAGAGTACGTGTTGGGGATGACTCGCAGTTACTACCACACCAAATGTAAGCTTAATATCTGTAAAACTGATGTTGATTAGCTGTAGCGCTATGTTAATAAAATGATAGAATTAAAGCTATTTTTGTGTTTTCTAGGGTCAGTTGGCTGTGGTGACCATCTTGAATAAGGTAGACTTAAGTTTCATTAAAATCCATCTTGTGGTTCATGAAATATTTTGCTAACAGACAGAACTACATATTTGCTCACCTTTCATAGCGGGGGTTGATAGAAATGACCAATCTTATCTAATTAGGTTAATTTTATTACCTAATCTAACACAACCAATGACAAAATGTTGATATTTTAAACCGACGTGCTCTTTTTCTTCTTCTGTTTTTACTTTTATCATGGATTCATTCAGTAAACGTCAGGTTGGACTCACTGAGATGACGTCGGTGTTTTTTGGACTCATTTCCACAACGTTGGCATCGTACGGCTCGTCCCGCCACACAGGAGCGTTATCATTGATGTCCAGGATGGTGATGTTCACCTGAATTAACGAGGACAGGAGAGGAGGTTCAGTGAACTGATAATAACAGCTTCGTTAATGCAAAGTGTGTTAAAGAAAGAAACTTTAACCATCATGATTATCCAGCTAAATGTTCTGCTTTTCGCATCCACACGGCTGTTTTCCAGTTTTTTTCTTGCGTTTTTCCAATCTCTGCTTTGCATATTTGCTCTGTTTTTGTCTTTTTATCTAGCCTTTACTTTATTAGCTAGCTTTGTACTACTTCTAGCTACAATTTTGCCATGTTTACCTTTTAGCTAGTCCTCTGCTTTTTTAGCTTTTACGCAGTTTTAGCTTTAACAACTCAGTTTTAGCTTCTTCAACAAACTTCAGCATTTTCCCCGAAGTTCTCTGGCGCCTGCACTGAGCAGATGCTCTGAGATGAAACAGAAACAAAGTGATGGCAGAGGTGTTGTTACCGTGGCAATGCCGGTCTTCTGCTGCGGACCGACCCCTCCATCCACAGCTCTGACGATCAGGATGTACTCAGACTTCTGCTCTCGGTCCAGGAAGGCTGTGGTGGTGATCTCTCCTGAAACACACAAAAAGAAATATGAGCAACCTGGACACCAAGGAGATGGATATGCTTCTGCGGGTAAAGTCAACCTGCATGTTGTTGCCTTTGTTTATCAGTGTTAGCAAAATATGAGCCAGAGGATGGATTCTACATAGGACGGACATCAACACCTGACTAAGTTTTGGAGTCAGCTCGATTGAAGATGGCAGCCACAGCTAAGCAACTTGAGCAAACACAAAAATTGTATATTTGAGCAACAGAATGGCTCTCAGCTACAATAAATTTCAGCTCAATGCTTGTAAAACTGACTGAGTTCTGTTAAACTTTGAGTTCAAAAGTTAATTAGTAGTAGATGTTCATCCACTGATTACTTCCTGAAAGTTTCATTAAAAACGTCATACACACATGGGCAAAAACAGAGCTCAGTAAGTCTCAAAACACACACACACACACACACACACACACGCATACCTGAGCGTGAATTGAGGCGAAACTGAGAGGAACCTTCCAGGGAGTAAATGAGCGAAGTCTGGCCAAACTCTCGCGAGGCGTCCAAATCAGTCACATTCACAACCAACACGGTCGCCCCTGCAGAAGAAGAAGAAGAAGAAGAAGGGGGTGGGAGTGAGGAGAGAGAGACACAAAGTTACAACTCACTGAGCGAGAAGAGGAAACACGAAAGTGTCAGACAGCTGCAAAGCCACCCCCATCCTGGTGGTGAGTGGGTTCATGGATTAGTGGATTATCAGCCCGTTTGGCACAGCCCATTCTTGGCACCGAGGTAATCAATACCGAGGCGAGTGAGAAGATGAGATGCTAGCCAAAGCTGCGGGGCTAGCCCTGAGCGCTGTCTCGAAGCGCACGCCTCGGGCCTCCAGCTCGGGGCCAAAGACTTCAGACACATTCCTCTGAACTTCTGCGTCCGTCCAAGCTGTTGGGCTAAGCGCTCCTTTAAACAGAAAACACGGCCAGAATCTGCTGGAGCCCAGAGAGAAGAGAGGGAGGCGCTGTCAAATATCCCATCTCCCTCAAGCAATGGGAATCTAATCTATTGTCTGGGAAGAAAAGAGCCTTTGCATGCATGAGAATATAACAGCCAGTGATTTTCCTTAAATAGTCAATATCCCACATTCCGGTCGAGGATTTCAAATCATTATCCAAAGAAAAACAAATAAAACAGCCCAGGTAAGAGGACAGAAGAGGAATAAAGCCTCAGGAAAGGAAAACTACTTGCTGAATATGCTTTTATGAATTCTGCTGCAGACAAAGATGAGTGTCTGTGTTCCACATTGTGTTCGGCAGCTGCAGTAGGTGTGAAAACCAGATTCCAGTAACCAAACTGACTCACCGGCAATAATGTTCTCGGGGATTTTGATGATGTAAGACTGTCTGCTGAACTCCGGTGGGTTGTCATTTTCATCCTGGAGAAGGAAGAAAATAAACAAGAACTCACATCAGTGTGCGAAAAAGTCCTGGACAGGAAGTGAAATGATGCAAAAACAAACATTAAAATAAAAAAACGTATGAAACTGGAGACATTTTCGACATGTTGAGAGTGGAATGACTTTTTCCTAAAAGCTAAAAAGGTAGCTAAACGCTTAAAAAAAGCAAAATACCAGCTAAAATTAACAAAAGGACAGCTAAAAGCTAAAAATAGCAAAACAGATTTTAAAACTAGTTAAAAGCAGCAAAAAGATGACTAACTTTTTAATTTTTCATGACACAGTAATCCGGCAGAAATATAATGAAATATTTGCTGTAGGTGACATGGGCTATATCAAAGTGCTACAGCCAGCTGCTGCTGCTATTTGAACTTGCAACCAATCACTGAACTCGAGGTGTAACAATTCAGCTTTTAATTATATCCTAAATAACTTCATACTGAACAGTTACAGATATTATTTCACTGCTTGGTCCGTTATTGTTGAGTCTTTTTTAATTTAATTTACTCTTTTATTCTTCTCACGGCGTGCTGCAACCAAACAATTTCCCCCAGGGGATCATTAACGTATATCTGAACTGAGCTGAATTGTAAATAACCATGGAACATGAAACTAAAAGTGATATTTGAACTGCTATGAAAGTTTGGAAATTGAAAAAGAGGGACCTAATTAGATCTGAACTAAGCTCCACTATATGTGTATGTGTACATACTGTATACATATGTAATGGGGCACTCAAATCACACACCAATGACCTTTCATGTAAACTGAAATAATCTAAAGATTTACATTTATTACAGATGTTTCAAAAAATAATTCCCAAAATGGGAAATGTAATAAATGCAACTCCTGAGTAATGGTTACTATAACTGATTGGGTTAATGGTGACTGTTGTAACACATTTTATTTTTATTTTTAATTAAATGTTTAAAGATGGAAACAGTCACTTAGTTCTTGGCTGCCATAATCGCAGCAGTCCTGTCAGAATGAAACTCAGAAATCCACTTTAAAACAGCCGAATTATCCCTTTAACACATCGACACGACGTGACACAAATAAATGACAATAACACAGAACAGCATATGCTTTAAAACATTTAATTTCCTCGCAGCCTCCCACTCATGAATCCGACGGATTCGCAGCAACACTTCGAGCTGTGTGGCGATTCAGAGAGAGGAGCCCCATGGCGCGAGCCGCTGAGAATGTTAACACTTTAACAACAGTCACTGTGTTACACTGCTGCAGCGCATTGTGTGAGCGCCATGCTGCCAGCCACTGATAAACCCCTGTGGTGTGAGCCACGACACTGAATGGTGCACATCCATCCCAGACTTCTCCCTGATGTAAACCCCGTATAGGAAGTCTCGTGGTCCTTGCATATCAAAGCACATTCCTCCGTCCTTCGATGCCTTTTCTCCGTTCATGAATAAAAAGTTAACATGTATAATGAATGGCTGTCATGGGAAAAAGGGCCAGGGGTCTGAAGACTTTTTATGAGCTCTGTCTGCTCATTATGTTTTATAGCTGTATTCATAGAGTCGGCAAAGGTCAACATTCATGTTTTTTATGTGAAAGTTAACAGAGAGAAATGTTTAAAATGACATCTTACAAAATATTTTATACCAGTCGTAACTGAAAATCACATATCCAGACATTATATCAATGTAATCATCATGAAATAACTTGTGCTTATTATAGATTAGTTTTATTATTTAAGGCACCTTAATATGAGTTTGGGTTAGGGTCATAGCTCACTGGGCTGCGACTGGAAATTTTCACTTGAAATTTTAGTGAATCATAAAGTTTGCATGAAGTCCTGATGAAATTTGGGTCAGAACTTACTGGGAGTTTGTATACGTATCACCAAAACAGCCTTTTTAAAGTGGGTTCTGGCACAGAAATTAAACTGAGAAGGGTTTGAGAAAAAAAAATTGTGAGACATGAGAAAATTGAGAACCCTCGTGAACGTTTTGAGACAGTTTGGAGGCTCCTTTGTGAATGCCAACAGTGAGACACTAGTTTTAATTTATTTGTAAATGTTCACTTAAAACAAAGGAAGGGTTAAGGCTCCATCTGCACTGATACAAACAAATATATGTTATTCTATTTATAAAACATCTGTCCACACAAGTCTTACAAAACCCTGAAACACTCTTCCTGCAGCATGCAGGAAGTTAGACTGTCCACAACTAGTGACATAACTAAACAAAAAATAGTCTTATTTTTGTGTTCCACTGATCAATTTATCAATGGGAAAAATAAAAATGAGATTAAATTAATCTAAATTGATAAACCAAATGAGCACACATGTTTCAAAATTAAAGGTTTTGTCACAATCCTGGCATTTTTTTGCACGAACCAGAGTTTGATCTCAGATTTGTGTGGATTGGGTCTGGTTGGTGGAAAGTTCATGAATTTGGACCCTCAACCACCGTCACACTTTTTTCACGTGCCTTTTAGGGCTTCTGTATAAATGTGTCAGCATGTTAAGGATAAACAATGCTGCTGCATTAAAGAGAACTCCAAATAAAACCGTTAACATTAGCGTTGTTGCTCGAGCCCCTCACTGTGTTTAATGATGGGAAAAATAAAAAGCTGATTCTAAAACAGGCCGTAGAAGTTTAGTAACATGTTGTCTACACTAAATGCCAAAAATACATAAAAACGTCACCAGGCTTCAGAGAAATATGCAGAGAAAATCATGCAGCAATATCATGTTTAATTAGTGCAGAGTGTCTTTTTTCTTCGAGTTCTTAAAGCATTAAAACAGATTTGATTGGTGAGTGTGATTTGACAGCTGTGACGTTTTTTCCCCCCAGAATCTTAAAATTAGATGTGTAATGATAAGAGTGACAGAAAGAACCACACTTACAGCTCAGAAACCGCTCAATACTGAAATACTGGAACTTAAAATTTTACTCACAGTCAAACTGAAGACCTAGCATTCCTTAGATATCATTTTAAACTAAGATCCTCTTGTGATGAAAAGGGAAGTTTTGTTCGAACCTTGGGAATTATAACTGTAGATCGATATCTTTACATTTTATGTGTTTGCTAAGGTTGATTAGCTGCAGCAGCCATCTTGAATTGAGGCGACTCCAACAGTTAATGTGGGTGAAAAGCAAAGGTATGTCGCACACCGAAATAACTGTCAGAGACTCGTTGGATTCCAGCCAATACACGGGGGATTTTATTGACACATTTACTCTTGATCAGCTTGCCCCAAAATCCCAAAGTATCTTTGAGACAGGGCGTATTTATACAGAAATCACTGCATGATGACTATGCATACTTCTGACCATTTACGTAACTTCTACGACACTGGGTCTAGCTCAACCCAGTGTGTTTCCT
>NC_051451.1:27419688-27436503 GCF_001649575.2 Kryptolebias marmoratus | reverse complement strand
AGTGACGTCACGTGTCTTCTTCCTGAGTTATTTGGGCTTATTTTGTATTCCACGCTACACAAACCCACAAAGAAGACACTAGACTGCAGAAACGGTGGCGAATCACTTTAGAAACAATAAATATTGGGTTAAAGTTGTGGGAAAGTTGCGGTGTTTTGGGCAAAGTTGCAAAAAGTTGCAATTTCGCGGGGTTTGCTTGATTTTGCGTTAATAGTTGCGATCGCAACATCGCGAAATCCTGGAGGGTCTGACAAATGATTACTTTCTGATTCAAGAGTTGTAGAAGCTTACATGTTGATAGATCCACTGTGATTTGTTCTTGCGTACGACAGAATGACGTGCTGTTGCGTTTTCCGCTGTACTTACTATCACTTCCACCGTGATGGGGACGGTGCTGTTGAGAGCTGGGGTCCCTGCGTCCTTCGCCATCACCGTCAGATAGATCATCCCGTTGGGAACCTTCTCGTAGTCGAGCGGCCTGGTGACGCTGATCACTTGGAGGGGGAGAGAAAAAGGGTGAAGTTTAGGATTTGAGAGATTTTACTTGCATACAAAAAGTTTGGCTTTTTAAACGCGAGGGTACCGGCGTAGCCTTCCACCATGACGATGCTGAAGTAGTCAGCAAAGGCTGAGGCTGAGGTGATGGTGTACGTCAGGACGTTGTTGGGAGGGGAGTCCTCATCAGTTGCCTGTAGGTGGAAGAAAACACTCTGAACATATGCTCGGGTGTCACTCAGCAGCCACGACTTAAAGTTTTAAGTGTCTGAAACAATAAGACACATTGTAAAGAGCAGATGCTGCAGAAGACAGCACTAACATGTATATGTTTACGTCTGAACCGGATCTGCGTGAGAGTTGGAGCGTGTGCATGCAGCCAGGAAGCTGTCACTCCGCGCTGGCATGTTACCGGACAGATTAAAGCTGATCCAGGCTATTAGTGGCGCAGGCGTCAATACTGGATGAACACCAACTGAGCCAAGACGAGCCAAGCAGGCAGAGGACAGATGAAGCCACACTTTGCAGGACTAATCCGCAACAACATCAACAACAATGATGACACCCCCTCATTACTCTTGAGTTGGCAGGAAGTTTAAAACATGAGTCCTCCGGCTGTGAGAAGAGTCTGCTGGGCATCGCTGGCATCATTAGAGGCTGGACAGGTTGTCAGAAACACTCACTTGTATCTCCCCACAACAGGCACATCTCTGTTCTTTCATTTAACGCCAAAATGTTGAGTAAGCAATGCCCCCCTCCCCCCACAACTTTTCTTTTCCATTATGCGTTTTAAAATTAATTTTCAGCAAACAGATTTACAATCAAAACTCTGGAAAAAGTTGTGGCGTCGTGTAAAATGTAAATAACATCATGTCATTGTGTTGCAAATCTCAAACAAACATTTTATTCACAATAAAACAAATCAAATGCTTAAACTAAGAAAATGTACATTTTTTTGTCCCATTCTGTCTGTTTAACAGTCCTGGATGGGAGCAGATGTTCTAAAACCTGGACTAATGCACCCCCATACCATCAGAGAGGCAGGCGGACCTCAGAACAGCTCTCCTCTTTGGTCCAGAGGAGACGCATCTGTTCACATCTGGCTTCTTCTTTGCTTGATAGAGCTTTAAGCAGCATTTGTGGACGGCACGGTGAGCTGTGTTTACAGACAGTGTCCCTGAACCAGCCTTGATCTTTGACCTCAGAGATTTCTACAGATTTCTATTATTATGAACTATAGATGGGATATATTTAAAGACTTCCTGATTTTCTGTTGAGGAACATTATTCTAAAATTGTTCCACTATTTTTAGACAATCTTTTGCAGACCTGTGAACCTCTGCTCATCTTTACTTCTGACAGATTCAACCTCTAAAAATCTCTTTTTATCCCCAGTAATTAACCTAATTAATTACAAAATGCTCCTCCAGCTGTTTCTGATTCGTACCACTTACTTTTACAGCCTTTTGTTGTCTCTGTCCTAACTTTTTTCAGATGTGTTGCTGCTATAAAATTCAGCAGAAGAAGAATAAGTGTTGAGGAAATGTTGTAGGAGGCGCAGAAAGCCTCTCTCTGGCTCTCAGAACAGCCTCTCCTTCCATCTGCTTCCTTCTTTCTTTTTCCCACTCAAGTATGTGTGTGTGCTTACAGTGTACAGGTTCCCGGGCAAATCACTGACACACAATTGTGCGCCTGGCTTCCCCCTCAGTCCTGGGCAGCGTATAAATATCAGCAGCATTTAAGGTTAGCTTCCAATAATCAAACCCGGCGAGCCGAGCGTTGAGGCCAGTTGTCGGCGTACCGTACTCCTGGTAAGCCTCGAGAGACGTTTTGCTCTTCTGGGTGCAATCAAAGCAAACGGCGAGTCCATTAGTTACAACTGTGCCTGTGTTCCTCTGCCTTCGGTGTGGCAGTGACTGATGGCCAACACTTCGAGTCGGGCAGGTTTCTTGTTGAAAACTGTTCACATACATACAGTAACTGAGAGGGAAACAACAGGGAGGAAAAATAAAAGCTTCTGAATCTCAGGACTGATGATTTAATCCTGGATGCATGAAGGAATCTATTTTACATTTTCAAATGTGAACATAATGCATCTTTAGTTACCTTATCGAGTCGCTGAAGTTAAACTTGAAAGCTAACTAGAAAAATGTGCATTTTTTGTGTAAATTCAGTGTAAATGCTGAGTGCATTGTCAAACTTAAGCTGAACAGAAGCTAAAAACAGCAAAACCATAGGCTAAATTAATGAAAACATAACAAACAGCTAAAATGAGCAAAACTGTAGCTAAAAGCTAAAGTCAGTGAGAAAGTAGTTAAAAGCTAAAACTAGCTAAACAATAGCTAAATGCGAAAATTAGGAAAAAAGTAGCTAAAACAGAATATTAGCACAACGGTAGCTTAAAAGCTAAAATTAGCAACACTACAGCTAATAGCTAAAGTCAGTAAAAAAGTAGTTAAAAGCTAAAACTAGCTGAACAACAGCTAAAAGTGAAAATTAGGAGAAAAAAGTAGCTAAAACCCAATATTAGCACAACAAGTAGCTTAAAGAAAAAAATTAGTACAACAGCAGCTAAAAGGTAAGATTATTGGAACAAAAGCTAAAACCTGTAAAACAAACTTAAAAGATAAAATTAGCTTAATTGTAGAGAAAAGCTAAATTTATCACAATGGCAGCTAAACCGAAATCACAAGAGCTGAAAAGCTAAAATTAACTAAAATTAAAAATCCACATTCATTTTAATGAAACCAACACAGTTAAATAATTAGCGATGACAATTGAAGATGTGTACCTTTAGCATTTACCTAGCCTTTTGCTACTTTTAGCTAGTGTTTTGCTTTGTTAAGCTGTAACAGCTCAGTTTCAGCTTCTTCAGCTTTCGGCTTTCAGACTGCAGTTTGTTTAGTTATTAAAACCTTTTCACAACTTGAACTATCCCTTTAAGCTCCGACGCAACATGACTGCAGGTCTGAATGGAGGAAGAAAACACAAAACGCAGCCTTTTCATCCCTAAATGTTGATTTTGGCTGATATTTCAAACCTGCGACGGTCACAGGTGGATGTTTATGGCGCCTTTACCAGCAGCTGTAAACAGGACATTTTTTAAGATGCTCTCTTGTAAGAAAGACATGCTTTTGCTCAGACAAGCGCAGCTCCCGAAGCCTGTTTTTATGTGTCTGTTTCTCGAACACGGCTTACCCTGATTCGTGCCACCGACTGGACAGTTTGTTCGTTCTCTCTGATTGAGCCGACGTACGCCTCCTTCTGAAAGAGCGGCGCGTTGTCGTTGACATCCAGCACGTTCACGCGGATCCTTCCTGTCGTCTCCTCCCCGCCGCCGTCCTTCGCCAGCACGGTCAGCGTGTAACGCCGCATTAACTCGTAGTCCAGACTGGCCTGCAGGACGACCCAGCCCGTCTCCTCGTCCAGTGAAAACCTGCGTGAGAAACGAGTCAAAGAGGGGAAGAAACACCAGTCAGGGACAGAAGAATGTGACCCCCTGAATAAGTCATCAAAAAGACAACCAGCAATTGTCAGAGGAAAAAAAATAAGACCTTAGAAATCCTTAAAACTCAAAACAACTCATGCTGAGAGATGATGGAGGTGGAGCTGTTTGGGTTGTGATGAATCATCGACCACTACACCAAAGTTTTTTTTTTTTTTTTTTTTTTNTACATAGACAAACTGAATGAAACAGCAGTCCCATGTTAGCATCATGGTGCAATAGCAACAGCTAATTCGCAGCACTTGTCCCTAGATGGGCTTTTTAAAAAAAAAAAAAAAAATTAAAATAAAATCATTTGAAATAACACAACATAATATATACAAACAGAGAAGTGTAAAGAAATTAAAAATGAGTACAGGTCTGTTTTTGACATAACCAGAGTTTAGCTCAATATTGGTAAAATTCACTGAAGATGAGCCATGTTTGGCTGTGGCAGCCATCTTGACTTTAAGCAGCTGTACATCCAATCTGTCCGGTGGTTCATGAGATATTTTGCTAACAAACAGACACTTTTTTTTAAAATGTAAAACTAAAAACATGGAAAACTACTTAAGGCAGTTTACCATCATTAGTCTTTCACTGACAACTAAAACAAATGAACAAAAAGCTCATAGCATCAGTTAAAAACACAAAAAGTTGTTTTATTAATGGGTAGATGATGAAAATGATATTTTTCTGTGGATTCAAACCAAACATTGTTGAGGAACAACTGTCTCCGACATCTCTGTGTGCCAGAAACAGTTCAGTTCGGCTGATAACAAGTTTCCAGATGGATTAAACATTAATACGCTTGTGTGTTTCTGTGAATTGTTCCAGTGTGTGTGTTTTCTTACTGGTCTGGATCGTCTGTGAAGGAATAACGAACAATCCCAAAAGTGCCGGCATCTCCGTCTGTAGCCTGGAGAGAAAAAGGTTTCATTTAAAAAAATCACACACATTAATTTCTGTTGTCTCCAACTCTCGTTTTCCTTTTGATGCCATCTCTGACTCCCACAGAGGCTGAGAAAAAAACAACAACAAACTAATTTCATGTATTTTTTAACATCTTTATTTGACAGTCACACATTTAGGAAAAAAACACCCAGTTCTAATAAAGTCAAAGACGGAAAACCTGGATCGTATTTTGGAAATTTGCACCCAAAGCCTTCGATAAATGTTTCTTTTGTCTTGGAGCAGCATTTTAGATTCTTCAGCAAATTTCAGTCGTGCAGCACTCAGCGTTCACACAGAATTTTCTCAGAAAATGAAATGGTTAATGTAGTTGTTTAAGAGTTTTTAACAACGCGAGGTTGTAATTTGCCCGGCTGTACTGAGAGCTGCTAAACTGCAAGTTCTACTCTCCTCCAACTCCGGGACAACTCCAAAAACCTACATTTGATCCCCCAATTAACACAAAACAGGGAATATATTAGATTTGTTTTGATGACGACGTGCTGGTGTCTGTCAGACTCTGCTTTGCTCCGTTTCCCTAATTTTGTCACTAACAGCTGTCTGTGAACATATGATAAAACATGAAAGCCATGCTTCACTCTCTGGAGGTGTTGATTGGATTAAAGTCTGATGGGAGACGTGATACATTCTTACCCACGAGACCCACTACCGCCATAAAAACGGCAACAACTGCTGTCATATGTTTTACAGATAAAACAGGTGTCGCAGAAACGCCACATAAAGAGCAGCGCTTTTAGAAATCTCGCCACATTAACACAACTTGTCTTTCCAAACGCGCACACACGGTCTGGTCTGCGTGCACGTGTGGTGCTGATGGACCGTGGATGGAGAGGGTGTAATAGAGTTTCACTTCAGTGGCTGTGAAGTTAGTTGAAGGGCCAAACCCGGACGTTTCTGCCGGTCCCCTCTGTCAGCCACAGCGTTGCTCACAGTTGATACTGAGCCTTTTATTTGTGCGTTAGTGTGTGTCTGTTAGCATCACATCTCATGAAACAGTGGACAAATTTTCATAAAAACTGAGGAAATTAATTATTAGATGTTCATCTACAATGGATGGCCCCCACAGCTAACTCACTTTAGAAAACAAAAATGTCTATATTTCAGTTAATTTTACAGATACTGTGCAGGAATTTGGCAACACATGCTTCAAGTGATAACAGTTCATGCTTAACGCCTTTTAGAAGGTTTGATTAAAATTCTTAAAATCTTAGTTTAAAACTCGGGCGTGAAAGGCGGTGGGCGATATGCATTTCCTGAAGGCGTGCTTGGCCTTTAATAACTTTTAGGCGTTTATCTGTAGCGTCCTGATGACCTCATCGTTTAATGTCACTCATTTCCTGTTTCCTTCTCCTCTATTATCTGGTCGGTTTCTCTCCGCCTCAGAGCTCTTCCTCCGACTCCTCTGTCTCTCCTCGTCTCTACATATCTCCTTTAGCACACCCTTGGCCCTAAACGCCCCCCCCTCCCCCGCTCTGCTCTCAGGTGAATGACAGGTCCATAAGCGCTCCCATGATAGCAGCGGGGGTGTTAATGTGACAGCTATCGAGGCAGCGACAGGAGCCGGTGCTCGGCCCGGGAGCCACAGCCCGGCCCCTCTCACTGCAGCGCCGGAGCGGGGCCCAGACACTGAACGGGGGAGACGATAGCCATCTCCCACCCCTCCCCCCCTCTCAATCATTCACTGCCTCGCTCTCTCTCCCCCAGCAAACAATCACTGTGACACCATGGCTCAGTCACTTTGCCAACTGCTCACCAAAGACTCAACTTCAGGCGGAGACGGACGGCTGAGAGTCATGGCACCACAGCCCCTGAAGCCACGACACAAGGGTATTAAACATTAACCCCTCGTCACCACGGCAGCTTCAAATTCAAATCCCTTATTAGAATTAAAGACCTGGCATTCCTTGAAAGGAATGCATTTCCCCCACCGCCTTCAGTCTCATGTGATGTTGTGTTAATGCTTGGAGTTTGTGTTGAGGATGACTCTCAGCTACGACTACCCCAAACTGTAGCTTCATATCTGCAATATTTAGTGAGTATAACCATTTTAGGGTGAGCTAAGTCTGATTAGCTGTGGTGGCCATCTTGACTTGGATTAACTCCAAACGTTAATGGGGTGTAGACGTACATCCAATGATTACTTTGAGAGTTTGAGTAAAATCTGTCCAGATATTTTGCTAACAGACAGTTGATGCTAACATGTAATGCTCAAAATATGTATTGGGTATGATGATCAGCTACTACCACAACTAATTTTAGCTCAATCTCTGTAAAACTGACAGAGCTGGATTGATTAGCTGTGGTAGCCATCTTGAATTGGGTTAAATTCGGGGAGTTTCATTAAAAAATGTCCACTGGTTCATGAGATATTTTGCTAACATTAGAGACAAACGAACACACACAAACAGCCAAAACATGGTCGCTGCTTTGCCCTCATGGCGGGCTATAAGAGCAGGGAGGCGAGCGGAGGTAAACGACAGCTTGTGTTTTCTCTGATTGCTGACAATCTGCAGAACGACAACAGAGTGTTAGCAGAAACAAATCCTGGGCCTGAGGTGCAGCGGTGAGAATCTCCACCGGAGCAATCAGGACGAATCAGCATACGATCAAAATCCAAACTAAGTTGTTAAGAACTTTCTGCACGAAAAGCCACAGAGCTGTCGATTGGCAATATAAACGCTGCAGCCCCCTCTGCCCCCCACCCCCAGGCCCTAAGGCAGTAACTACAAAAGAGAAATTAGTTCTCACTTGACCAGTTTGGTTAAATGATGTGTTTCTTCCCATCAGAGAGGTGAAGCCAGCAGCAAGCTCCGCTGTGTGTGTGTGTGTGTGTGTGAATATACCTGTGTGTACAGCTGTGGCCAGACATTTACGTTCACTCATCGTGGGCATGAATGTGACATTAATTTTGATCTTTTAATGATTTATTATGTGAACACTGATTCAGCATCTACTCCAGTTTTCCTGTTTATTTTTCCTACACTTTTTAAAAAATTTATTTGCAAATTACTTTAGCAGACTTTGTTCATATATCAAAATGTTCAGCTCATTCAGGAGATGGGTGCTATGGATATTTAATTTTATTTACAAATATTTACCACCTAAAATTACACAAAGATCTATGTTCTCTTTGAAATAAGCTTCAACAAACTTTTAGATAAATCTTTGCCACTTTTAGCTTTTTGCTACTTTCTGATTTCTGCTACTTGTAATTTTTAGCTAGTATTTGGCTATTTTGGCTTTTAATTAGCCTTTAGCTACATTAAGCTTTTAGCGAGGAGTTTGCAACTTTTAGTTTTTAGATGGCGTTTCACATCTTTTGGCTTTTAGTTAGCATTTTATTTTTAGTTGGTGTTCTGCTTCTGTTAGCTGTAACTCAGTTTCAGTCCTTCAGTATTTTCTGTCAGGTGTAACTTTAACCCTTTTTCTTTCTTTGGCCTTTTCTCCTCTTAACTAATGTGTTGCTTCTTTCAGCTTTTAGTGAGGGTTTGGTTTCTTTTGACAAAATGACAGGAAATTTTCCAGGATGGAATGACTAAACAACACAAGAACAGGAAAATAATTTAATTTATTGTGGATTTTCTCTGAACCACATAGGGTCAAATAAAACATACAGCCTCAAAAATAACCCCCAACTAATATTAGCCTTCAGCACCACATATTAAAAGATTTAGGCAAATATATGGATGTATATATTTGAGCCTGAGAATCATTTTGAACTCGTGTGGATTAAAGAAAACCTACAATAAATTAAAACTCGTGCACCAAGTCCTTGTGTTTAAAAAACACTGAAGATGTATAATCATTCCACCCTAGAAATGAATGGTTTAAATAAATCAATAAAAACTTGAAATTAATATGACATTCATGTTCATGATGAATTTCTGACTACATTTGAAAAATATTTGGCATTTGAGTTAACTCTGTTTAGTTTTAAATGGCAGCAAAGCATCAACAGATACAAACTGTAATGCCATTTAAGAGAAGAATTAAAGACGAACAGAAATGCTGCAAATGTTGAAGTCTGTGTGCAAACTGGGGTTAGGAGGGAGAAGCTTCAACAGCAGATTATCAGTCTGGTTATCTCAGACTGAAGGAGGTTAAAGCTGCACAGGCTTTTCTATCTCCTCTGAGCTCAAATTTGAATTGATTGGCTCCTAAAATTGCCTTTTTTTTCTGCAGGAGCTTTGAGTAGCATGGAAAAGGAAACCAATTACTATCTGTCAAAATAGAGATGACCCAGAGTCCAAACACAGACAACCTCTTCTGTCTCAGTGCCTCACACCTAAACACAACCAGGAGGAACAAATAACAAGCAGACCCACACATGCACACAGTTAGGATGTCCTGTTTCTGACAGCCACTGTGATGGAGACGATGATAAAAGCTTGCTTTGTCAGGTTCTCCTCCTCAGCTCTGGGTAGCTCTATTTATGTGGGTTTCTGTGTTTCACCCTCCCACATATTCTGCATCGACCACGGAATCACTGAAACAACTGATTAGTCTTCGGAAATATTACATAAGTGGTCTGCAGGAAACTGTCACGTGTCGACAAGAACCCCTTCGTGTTAACATTTCGCTCTACGTCTGTCTTATAACACATCGAAGCTGTATGTTATAAAATAAACAGCACCTTATATGAAGCTTGGGAAATAATGATGTAGCAGCCCTTTATCACTGAGTGCACGAGAAACCAAAACAACAATGGAGCCTTTGTTTTTCAAACCAGTTTTTATACATGCTTTACTTGATCTTAATATCACTGTTCAACTTTGAATGTGTTAATAACTAAAATTAAACTATGGATCATTAGTTGAAGTAAAACGAGAGGTTGTAGGAATGCATTCCCTCAGTTTATTAAACCATATGCACGGATTAGTTGGTGAACGGCATTCACGAGCGAGTCTCTAAATGTCTGAAAGGGTTTGCATGAGTTCTCAGTTTCCTGGCGTGAGTCAAAGAGGTAACTTTAAGTCACCAACTGGTCTCATCCCAGTAAGACTTTTTGTTTCCATAGATTTTGATTCCTGGAAATGTTTCTTTTTTCCATGCTGGCAATAAGGAGATGATCAATACACAGTAAAAACTCCTGGGTTATTTTGATAACTCAGTTGCTGGATCATAAATTAGGTTGGTTTGACCAAATATTGGGTTGAAAATGTTTGACCCAGTGGTTGGGTCGGAGATGAACCATGTCATTCTTCACAGTCTCAAAGCTTGCTGAATTAAAACTACCCAGGGTTGGCTCGATACAAATTTAACCCAGCATTTGATTACAAACTGGGTTGTTTTTAACCCAGAAGTTTTTAGTGTGTGCTGACGAAGCCTGAAGCAGTTTAGAAACTCCACACTAAAGATATTCTGACATATCCATTTGGTTTTTACATATCCACCTCACTAAAGACTTCTGTGACTAAACTAATGAGTGAATTTGTAAATCTTCCTATCAGACAGACGGAGCTCCGCGGTTAAAGCACAAACTGTAAACCTCTACAGCTCACCCACTTGGATCAAACAAGTCCCCCAGCTGCGACCCAGAGCCCCCGCTTCAAGCTGATGGGACCGGCGCATGCTTTATTGTGTACACTTTCACGTAATGGTGATGGGGAGTGTGCATTTACAACTGCTCTATTTCTCTAAGCCATTAAAGAGCAGGTGGGGTGCTCAAAGCCACTGCTGTCTGCTGACAAGATTGAACTGCCTGTTTCCATTATCTACGGACCGCCCAGATAAGAGACAGAGCAAACCGGAGAGAGATACGAGCTTAACACTTTTTAACAATGACTCCCAACAAATTGGCAAGCATGTCTTCACAGCCGTGACGGCTTGTAAGATAAATTCTGCTTTATTATTCCGTCCACATGCAAACGTTTGGAAAACACCCCGTTGGGTAGACAAGAAGAGACGGTGAAGAGGAGATGCCTGTGTCGTGGGAGTATATTGTGCCCGAGGAAAAGCTAAATGCAGTGACTAGCAGCTTCAGTTTGCCATGAAGTCTGGGTCCTCCCCCCTTCTCTCTTTTTGCTTTTCCTTGCAATGATGAGAAAATGAGATTAGCACCAGAACAAGAAGGATGTAGAGAATTATAAAGAGTATGGAGTTATTATGGAGAGACCTCGGGGAAGGGGTCCTGCAACCTGCAGCTCCCCTCTGCAGAGCTTCACTGGAGCTCGGACCAAAAATATCATGGACATCTTTAAATTTTAATGGCAATGGAAAAGACTCAGGAGGTTTCCAGCCCACTTTAATGCAATATGTGCCTGGAATTTCTATAACAGATACTAAAACAAGTGGAGCCACAGGTAAAATATGCTGATAAGTACTCAGCTTTATTGAAGATATCGAACAAATAAACATCTATAACAATAGCATATACACAGTTCCCCATCGCTTTAAATACCAGCACTGGCTAAATATGAAACATACCACATTTTCATTGTTAGTATAACTGTCAAGACAGTCATTTGCCAGACCCTCCAGGATTTCGCGATGTTGCGATCGCAACTATTAACGCAAAATCAAGCAAACTCTGCGAAATCGAAACTTTTTGCAACTTTGTCCAAAACACCGCAACTTTAACCCAATATTTATTGTTTCTAAAGTGATTCACCACCGTTTCTGCAGTCTAGTCACAAAATAACCCCAAATAGCTCAGGAAGAAGACACGTAACGTCACTTCCTGTTAACATCAGAATGCCGGGAGCGTGCAGGAGCAGCGACCGAAGCCAAAATGTGCGCTAATGCTTCACATTTGCCCACAAAGATTTCAGCAAACCAGTTTCCTCCCCAGCTGCAGCTGTTTTGCACGTCCTGCAAGCTATCAAAGTTCTCAAATAAAGCACCTTTTGAGAATGGCAATGTTTGTTGCTAATTATCTAACAAAACTAGTGAGTATTTTTGGTTTATATAGTAAAAATTATGGTTTTTTATTGATTTTAGTAAAAAAAAAAAATTGCAACTTTTAGGAAAACGCCCCACGAAATCAGGCATTTTAGCCGCAACAATCACAAAAAATGCCCGCAAAATCCTGGAGGGACTGGTTTGCTTATTTCTGTCACTTTGTTTATCCAACTTCCTAACATACAATGCAGTTGATCTCCAAAATCCAACAGAAAGTTAACGTATTTCAAAATTCTTAAAGAGCACCACTATATCCATTATTAAAAACAAAACCAGTGACATCACAGCAAACCTGCCAAGAGAAGGTCGTCCACCAAAACTCAAGAAGGTAAGGAGGGCAGAGAAAAGTCCAGGAGGCTAAAGATAACCCTGATGGAGCTGGGTAGCTCTTCTGCAGACATGGGAGGTCTACGGTGTCCACAGGACCACAAGAAGCTGCACAGAGTTGGACTTCATGGAAGAGTGGCAGGAAGAAGACATTACATAAAACATAAGGAAGACAGGTGCTGTGATCGGATGAGACCAAACATAAGGACAACTGCATGCCCGAGGCAGATCTACCACCTCGTCACGCTGAGAACATCCCTATAGTGAAGCACGGTGGTGGCAGCATCATTCTGGAGGGAAACTGGTCAGAGTTGAAGGGTTTGATAGATGGAGCAAAATACAGAGACATTACTGAGAGAAACCAAAAAGATTTGATTCTGAGACGGAGCCTAAACCTTCCAGCAGGAAAAGGAGCCTAAACCATCTGCTGAGGAACACTCCACAGGTTTAAGGAGAACCATTTAAAGGTCCAGTCAAATTCAATCAATCAAATAATCAAATAAATTAAATGGTGGCGACACATCCAGTCAAATTCAATCAATCAAATAATCAAATAAATTAAATGGTGGCGACACAAATAACTGAGCTTGGGGGATTGAATAAATATGCACACATCATTTTCTAGTTTTACATTATTTAGAATTATTTAAAACACCCACACCCTCATTTAAATTCATTAATCTGAAGTATTTTCTGTAGAATTGTAGAATTAATAAGTAAATTCTGGGATTAGAGGCATTTAGAGGAAAGGAATCAAGCTGTTTTAACTTTATCTGAAGGGTCAAGTGTGTCTTTTGGCTTTGGATGAAATGTATTTGGTGGAAAAGGAAGTGATCCCTGCTCTGTGGGAAGGTAAAGTAGAGGACAAAGTAAAAAAAAACTGTGGATGGAAATAACATTTGTTCTTCAGAGAGCAGAGATGGGACGATGCAGGATTTCTGTGCGCAGCTTGATTGTTTCAGTGTCATGAAGCTGGTTTCCTTCTCACCATGGAAACTTAGACTGAAAACCAAAAAATCCACCCAGAAGCAGAGATCACTGCCTCCCAACCAACTGGTTTATTCATGAAAAGAAGCAAAAATGTGGCTTGCATAGAGAGTCTGAGTGCGTCCACGCTCCTGCAGATCTTTCAGAATTCACATAAAAAAATTTAAACCAGAGAGACTAAAAAACTTAGAAAAGTTGAGAGGAACTTGGTTCTGAGTTTTAGATTTAAAACAAACTTCAAACTCATCACTGAACTATAAAATATTTCTGTTTTTTTACCCAGAAAACATAAGAATAATATTTATTAAACTATATAGCCTAAGTATTTTCATCTTCATTGCAAAATTTATGGAAATTTTGGAGTAAACCCAATTTAAAAAGGCCTCCTTAGCCAACATAAATGGCAACAAATCAGTCAATGTTACAGATATTGAGCTAAAATTTGTCCTGTTTGTAGCTGAGAATCATCACCAACATATACTCTGAGCCCCAGCAGATTGTTTAAGATTTTTACACAAAACTTGACATAGAAAATATCAAGTAAAATGCATTAATTTAAGGAATACTTCCATTTAATATCATATTTGTTCCTAAATTGGTGCAAAAGCATTTAAAAATGTTACATTTGACAGAAAAAAGTGAAACTTTCTCACATCTCAAGAATGTATCTGCAAAACAAATTAAGCACAGAACTGTGTTAATTTGTTCCTTTAGACTAAACCAAATCTTTATAAGCATTTATCATAAATTTAATTTCCTGCTCTTGTTTTACGTTTATGCACAAGTAAAGTCACAACACAAACTTCTCAAACCAGAGTAAAAGTCTAAAAGAACAGAACAGCAGAACTTAAAATAAATACTGGATATAATTACCAGAAACATGACTCAACAAAAATTCTGTCCTTTGAGCAAATTGTGTTGAACCCTGCACAACACCAAAGCCTTTCTGGTAAAACTAATTAATTAATTAAAAGTCATTTTTGGACACATTCAGTTCCCAGTATGACCCTAACCCTACATGCAGCAGCAAACTCAAACTTTAATAAACATTTTTCCACCAATGACTGTACACCACACGCTCATTATGTTAAGTTACTTTTTATGCAGCGCAGATTTTTATTGTGTATTTTAAAAAGGTGCATACTCCTACAGTTTGTGAAATATGTGAAAAATGACCACTTAGGCCTAAAAAACAATCCTCATGTGAAGATTCCCAGCTACAGCAGATAAAAACAAAATTACAACCTTGTACTCCAAATGGTTTTGGCCTCTCTGGCTAATTTCCTCATTTATATTCAACTGCAATGAACATAACTCATCAGTTTAAATTGTATTAAGGCTTAAGGTCATTCACAATTAAAGGTGTTCCTCTTTAAGGGACAGTTGGGTTCTGTGGTTATTACCTGACAGAAATAAATTTTATCCTCAGGATCAAATGCAGATTTATCATTTGAAGACCAGAAACCCAAGATGGTGGTGATTAAAGAACAATAGAGGCTGAAAACAGGAGTCTTTAAAACAGGGTTTGATGTAGAATTTGGCCACAGACATGTATTTATATACATTATATATATATATATATATATATACATATACACATACATATACACACACACACAACGCAGGTAATTTCTCCAGGACAGAAGCTCAGCTCACTGTTAACTGTCGGCCATTTTTATCTCCATAAAGCGTATGCTGTAAATGGTGAAACCTTGGGTCGTATAAGATGAATGTGTAATCTTCATGATGTGTTACAGAGACACGTATTGTGTCGAAAGGAGGGAAAGTTACAGCGTATTACAGAGCCAGATAAGAAATAAGCTTATTGTCATACTTTTGTAGAATATTTTGGTGACAACTTCACGTGTACAGCAGCAATAAAAACAACTAAAACAGCAGGATAATACTAAAATAAAATACTCTAACCCTAACTTTCCTTATTATGGCACATATGTGAGGAACATGTCACAATTTCATGCTATGGAACTGTTTTTGACACCTGCTGAAGATCATGTTGCTTAAAGGTTCATCCTAAGGTTCACATCCCATCCTGCACTGCCAGAATACCCCTGATTCCACATTACAAACAAAAAACAATAATATTAATAAAAGGGAAGGGTTGCAGTATTGAACTGTTATAATAAATTATAATTACTGCTGTGGATATTACCTGGGTAATGCCTGTCTAAGCAGTGGCAGCGGAGAAACATCCTCCGCTCTTTAATTTATATTCTCATGTAAGAAGCATTCATCACCGTGCTTCAGCTCTCAAACAGTGAAACTGCACAGAATCTGGAAAACAATGATGCTGCAACTCATAATGTTTGACAGAAGCCATAACAACACGAAGAAATCAAAGGCCTCGGCCCTGTGATTCATGAGATATTATGCTAACAGCATAATACGGTTCAAGTTAAAGTTTTAAGCAAAGATTTCTCATAATATGTAGCACTTGGAGTATGTTGGGAATGATATCTCAGCAGATTATCTCAGATATCTTGGTAACACACACACAGATATAAATAAAAACATTTGGTGGTGAGCAACAACAAGGGAAGGGGTTGGTAAACGGTGCCTTTTGATTTTATGAGTAAATTTTATTAATGCATTATGTGTACGAAAGAGCCATCCCAGCAGATACATGAAACAAACAATGGGGTGAATGACTGTGACGCCTGAAAACCATTAGGAAACAAATGATGGAGCTGAGGGGATAAAAGAAAGTGGATTTCTGAAACCAAAGAAAGAAAGAATCCGAATGATTTCCCGATATGTGTAGCTGCTGTCCTGTGGGTGAGGCGGAACAGAACGTGAGAGAAAAGGACCCAGACAAAAGAGTAAATCACCATAAATATTTACATTAATGCTGCGGATCATAAATATTAAAGAAGCATTCCCCCCGTGTGTGTGCGTACTTGTATGTTGAGCATTAAGCCTCCACAGGGATGCAGGAGTGGCCTCTGAGTAATTCGCTGACTAACAACTCCGATCAGATGAGATGTGAATATTAATTGTAACAAAACATTTTAGCTACATTTCCAGATTGCTTTTTTGGCATGTTAAAATAACAAACAGTTGGGAATTAACGTGCATAATTTCAGTCAACATAAGTATAATGCATCTTGTAAACATGTTCCACACATAATGCAATTTATTTATGACAACATTAGTTTAGAACATTAGCAAAAACATTCGGTATCCATTTCTTTGGCCCCCTTTCATGCTGGATAAAGATAATTTTTTACAACATAAAAAAATCAGCCAGAGCATTGATGGTCTTTGCAAGATCTTGACCCGGGTCATTACATGCCGCAGAGCATCATAGGTCTTCAATGATCAATGGTTTTGAAGGTGTACAAACATGTAATGAGGTTGTGGTTGCTTGTTTTTGAGGTGGCAGCATGTTGGGGTCCATGGGGCGGCATGGTGGAAGCGTACCATGATCAGGGCTGGAGCTCCCACTGAGGACCCCGAGGTCCGGACCTCAGTATTTTTCTGCTGTGTATATTATAAAAACATGAATCCAAACAAGGCTTTTGAACGGCGTGGTTCTCTGCGTAGCTCCACCAGTTTCCTGTAGGAGGCGCTGCAACTGTGTGCAGCTGCAGCCAAACTCAATGTCTACGAAGAAGAGCGCAGCTTTGCTACCTT
>NC_051451.1:27399825-27419415 GCF_001649575.2 Kryptolebias marmoratus | reverse complement strand
CCGGACCACACTAGAACTGGTCCAGCTCCAAAACTACAACACCTCACTGGTATTTGATAAAAAGGTGAAATCTCTGCTAAAATCTTGTGTTTTGAATCAACATTCATATAAACTAATTCATGTCATTTCAGTGAGTCATCATAGTTGTGCCCTGAGTCCTCTGTTGCTTCAGATGAGGCTGATCCCCATGGATTTACAAACACACATTCAAGTCACTTGTTTTAACTAAATGCTTCTATTTTAGTTAAGTTTTGGTCTTCATTGTAACTGATGTGCAGGGGGACAATGAGTGGCTGACCTCAGGATTTTTTAAAGTCTGGCTACGGCCCTGACCCCGACGTTGGGCCTGTCGTACAAACTGGTGTGATTTGAACGCAGAGACAGTTGGTCAACGTATGTGGTGAACAGCTAAAGAGGGAAAGTGACGACCAAGAAAACCTGAATCACAGAAAACCATTCTGAGAGTTTGATGGGTTCGGTTGGCTTTAGCTGGTTTGACAAATGTAGTCTGATTCCTCATTAGATGCTGTTAAGTCATAAGTCATAGAAATATCTGCTGAAACCAGTGAGTTAGTGTGGACTCAAAGTCTTTTCCAAATCTGGAAAAACTCTTAAAGTTATGCAACGTAAAAAAAGAAGGTACTACTTGAAATGTCTCAGATTCAACTGTGTTTGTATTTCATTCATCAAGTTCAATCAAAACCAGGAATTCTGATCATGTTTGAACAAAAACCTGTTTCCTTAAGTTGTATTTTTCCATAGAAGCTGTGCTGGAATTGCACATTTGATCAACTCCATGCCAGTATAGAGACATCAACCAAAAGCCATCACGTCTAGTTCTGTTTACAACCCATTCATGCTCCACTGCCAGCAATCAGGATTCAAAGGCAGGCCACACGCTTCAGTATACGGCCAACATCAGTTAGACTTATCAGGTATTAGGCTCCGCAATCTCCATTTCATGAGCACCCAGTCTATAAACACTATTGATTTTCACACTGTGCTTTTTGGCACTTGTGTCTAGTGGATTGTGGATTGTCACAGGAGTGACTGGTAATGAATAATAATGCAGAGTTGTGGGGAGACACTCAGAGATTTTTTCCGATATGGTTAAAACAGTGTCTGCTGGTCTGAATAGAAACTCAGGATGAGCGCGGCTGAATCCCGAGACGTAAGGTGAAGTACCTTTAAGAATACTTCAACTGTGAGAGGCTAAGCAAAGGCCACACGGCCTGCAGGAAGTAAATAATGAAACGTATTTATTCAGGTGTTTGACACTTTTAAAAGATAGTTCAATCTGAACAGCAGCAAATTTTCCAGTAATTGGATAATAGAAATCTAATCTGAAACATTTTTTTAGTCATACTGTAATGTGCTTCTCTTTTATAGAACATAAAACCTTCAACCCAAGTTATAAGCAGCAATTTCAGGATAATAATTGAAATCCTTTATCTTACCCAAACAATGCTGAAGAAACAACTAAAATGCCTTCCACTGTAAGCCTTTCAGCTAACCATGACCCGGTGCTCCAGGTGGGTAAGTAAGATTCATTGGTGTTTTTGTTATTCCATCTGAGTCACCATAAATAATCCCTCAGAAGGTGAAGTCTCAGGAGAGCAGGGTCTCCAGAGCCAGACACAGCAAGTATTTTATCCCCAATAAAACAAGACTTAAAAAAATCTAACTTACAAAGTGGATTTTATCATATATTCCTTACCTAAACCTACCAGTTTGTTCATTTTCAAGCCATTTTTGATGTACAAGTACATATAATTACTTTAAATTACACAAAGATGCATTGCATGGAACAACACTTCTGGAAAAAAATAAACATATTTTTGCTTTTTTTGTGTGACAGATTTACAGTTTTAGACAGTTTAAATCAGGGGACTCCAATCCTGGTCCTGGAGGGCCTCCATCCTGCATGTTTTACTTCTTCCTCTGCTCCAACACACCTGATTTGAATCAATGGGTGATTAACAGGCTTATGCAGAACATGAAGAGGTGATTTAACCTCTGAATCAGGTGTGTTACAAGTAAAACCTGCAGGATGGTGGCCCTAGAGGACCAGGATTGGAGACCACTGGTTTAAATCTTTAAAACAATATAAAGGTTAATTTGCAAAACTGTTCCAATTAAATAAGACAGAAAATGCTGAACTTGCTTTGAGGCTAAACCTGCAGATGTCAAGTGGCAAACACTGTGCAACATGTGGCAAACAGTCTGTTTATGCAGGACACATGGTCAAAATTAGGCCGAGGGCGAGAAGTTGTCCCTGAGTGTCTCAATTCGTGTCTCTGAATACTTGAACAATTGAATTACACGAGTTAAAAGCAGAATTTTAGTCAATGTTCTTGTAGAAAGTTCACTAAGAGAGATTGCTTTTTGACAAAACTGGGTCTAAACATTCCTTTGCAGAGTTTTTAAAGTCAAAGGTTGAGCTGACAAACAAAGCAGAACAAAAAAAAAACTAAATATAGCATTTCTCATCTAAGAAATGATGTCTAAATAGACCGTTAGAAACTTAAATATGCTAAGAAAGCAGCAGACTGAAAACAAAACAATGAGTTGCCCACCTATGATACAGCACTTTGTCAAACTTAGCTTTGTTCATTAAATGTTTCAGAAGTTTAAATCTGTGATTATTTATAATAAAATTTAAAAAACAAATCAGTTTGAGCAACTTATTTCATAAAATTCAGATTTTTATCTCTTAGAAAATGGAAAAGGGAATAAAGTCTGGAAACTGAAAAGTTTTCCCATACTCTATTTCCTGTACTTAAACTGACCCGGAAAATGGTAAAAAAAACAATTTTATACTTTTCTGAACGTTTTAAGGCTGTGTAGGAACCCTGCGGATTCCAGAGAGATCCTCCAAGAACATGACACATCATCAGGAACCGCTCAGATACTCACCAGGACCTGCAGCAGCGACGTGCCAGGAGCTGTGTTCTCAAGGAGGCTGATGTTGTACAGCGGTTTGCTGAAGATGGGACGGTTATCGTTCTCATTGATTAGGTCAATGAAGACTTTGGCGAAACCTACATGGTCTGACAAGGACTCATTGGCGAAGAGCTGAAAGAAAGACAACAGGGATTCTTAAACACTTCCTCTGATAAAAACAAATTTTAAGAAAATGATTCCTTGAAGGAATGCATATCACCTGCCGCCCGTCATGCCAGAGTTTTAAACTAAGATCATATTATGTTGAGAAATGACCACAAATGAGTTAAATATAAAATTCTGTCTGTTGATTCCTGGAGAATATGTGAAGAATGACACTCAGCTACTACCACTCCAAATTTTAGCTCAGTATCTGTAGCCATTTTTTGGGTTTGCTGAGATGGAATAGACGTGGCGGCCATCTTGAATCCGGTTGATGTGGTTGTAGCTGAGCACTAACTGATCACACAAAATCTTTGTTTGAAACTTCGTCATGCAAGGTGACAACGTGCATTTTAAAAGTCTCCTAGCTAGATTAATTTACTTCAAGATTCAGTACTGATAAAGCATAAAAAACAGTTTAAAATGATGGTGATCATTTAAGTGACATATGCAAACAGGCTTGGAAGGAGTCTGTACAAAAGTATCATAACACTGTTCCAAATTATTGCGTTGAAAAGAAATATTGCAGTGGTGAAGAAGCTATTCCCAGAGGGCAAATACTTAAAAGGTGACAGTGCAAGATGGCCAGGATCCTTCATGTCCTGAGACAATGCAAAGCGTAGTTGTCAGTGATGTGCCAGTAACCCTCTGTGCAGATTTAACCAACTTTTCCAGTGATTTCCTGTCCTGTGCAGCTGCCATACCAAGATGTGATGCACCGAGTGAGGATGGATCCACAGCAGGGACTTTCCTCAGTAACAAACAATCTTTTTGTTGTCAGCTCCTCAGTTTTGCTGACACTGAGAAACAGGTTATCGTCCCTCCACCACTTCCAGGAGTTTTTTCGTAGCCTTGTGGGGTCCTGGCTTTAAGGATCAGGGTCAAGGGGAAGTTTTCTCCTGGTCATAAAAGGCTTTGATAACATCATGATGTTTAAAGTAGTTTGGTATGAACTGGACCTGTTTGCTTTTTGTATGGTGCCATGAGATGACTTTGGTTGTAAATTGTTTATATATAAAAAGCTGAATTAAAGTGAACCGAGTCACTCTGACTGAAAATAGTTGGAGTCAATCTAATAACTCAGTTTTTTAAAAAAGATGTGGAAAGGCACAGTACTCAGACGAGACTCACTGAAAAGCTGTAGCTGCGAATCTTCTCATAGTCGAGCGGCATGGCGACCCTCACTCGGATGTCAGCGCGGCCTTGTACCGCTGTCGGGGAGATGGTGAAGTACTCTGAATTGTTTCCTGTCAGAAACACCTGGAACATACTGTTCACCCCCTACCAAAGAACAAAACAAAAGAGGTTTTTAAGGTCAGATAAGGACATATTTGGAATCTAAATTGTTGATCATAATAAAAAAAAATCTATGCTATAGTCAAAGCAAATGTTAATTATCACTTGGCAAATCTATAGTTTGTGGAGTTGCTCAAGGATAAGTCTTGGGGCTGACTTTTATTCACATTGTTCATGCTTTCACCATGCTTTTTACAATATTTTATTTCATTGTTAAGCCGATGATACACACATTTATATGCCCTTAAGTCCTGATGAGCCGTCATTTGTTATGTCCAATTATCAGGTTAAATGCTGCTCAATTAAATCTGTCTGAGATGTAAATGTTTGGTCATTCTAACACTCAGAGGATCATAAAACCCTCTGATGTTTATGAGGAGTATTGGTCTCACCATAAACAGCTATAAGGACTTGTGTGGACAGGCACTAAAAAGGACTAGATAAAGTTATATATACTACTAACACTCACAACACAGTCAGGGTAAAAATAAAAAAGCACACTGGCTATAAAGGACTGAAGTGGTCCTCTTAAGTCCAAAAGCACCAGCTGTCTTTATGTTAGCTGACTCTGAAACCAATATCTTGCATTTATTGTTTGGACAAATTCTTCAATGACTACAGGGAGCAAAGAGCCACCTGTGAAACTCTGCATATGCCACTTCCTAACTCAATATATACTGTATATAAAACCTAAAGGAAGGAAAAACTAAGAAGGTATAAAGTAATGAAAGCACCAATATTAAAATGACAAGATTAAACAGCGGAAAAACAAACAAACAAAAGAATCAAATTACTGTCCAAAAGCACACATTCATCTCTTCTCCATCTCCAGCATGTAACCCTGTGCTGTAGCCTCTCACAGCACAGCGTCTGAATGCATCAGAATAAATCCCTGCACACTGCCCACGGAGCTGCAGAAAGTGAGTCCGACTGAATGATCACAAAGCTGGTGAAGACTGTTAAAACCATGTACTTTAATCATATTGTGTGATTTACGAGACAAAAAAAGAAGGCCTGAAGTGATGCGCCATGACAACCATGACTATCTGCCTCAATACAGATACATAATTTTGCATTTCTGTTCCAACTCACCACAGTACAAGTTGCCAAGACAATGTTTGTGATTATGAACATTATGCGATCATGAAAGTATGTTTTAGAATTACTATGTTTTAAACTACTGGGTTGGGGTTCGTAACAAGCTTAGTATTGTGTGATTAGTGGTTAGACAAAACAGTTAAAGAACAACAACAACAAAAACATCTTTCTCTAAGATAAAGCTCCAACAGTAAAAGCATCACGGGGAAATCTAAACCCATTTAGAGTGTGACATCACTGCTCTTAGATGTGGCTGTCTTGAGGTAAAAAAGAAAAAAATCCTCCAAAGCGCTCCTGTGTTTGATATATAAAGCTGTGGGGCAGCCAATCACGTAGTCATTGTGGCGAACGGAGGAAGACGGGTGGAGTGGTCGATTGGCATTATGCTGACAGTTAAAATTGCCCCCTTGTTTTTGTTTTCATCTCTGGAAGAACCATTGTAGCTGATGACTCCTATTTAAAAGACCATCCAATATGCAGGGATGTCACCTCAAACTGCCCATAAACGTAATTGCCCGTCCATTTGGTTCTGCCTTTAGAAGCCCCCAATAAAAGCATCCTGTCAGACACAACTGCCACAAAGTTCAATGACAAGTTCTGGTGGTGAAAGTTTCAAAGATGCTAGCTGAGCAGAAGAAAACACAGAGGCAGAATCACAGAGAAAAAGGTGTGAATACTATGTGTGTCATTGGGTAATTACACATACGTTTGTTATTCCTCACACATAGAAAAGTGATATTACAACACAAGTGTAGTGAAGCATTAATGAAATTGTGTGAGTATTGTGATATGCAAATTTAAAAATGAAAACAGGAATAAAAAAGTGAGACAAAAATCTATTATTGTGGTTTTCATAACCTCAGAAAATCAAACGCTCTCCAAGAACAGCCAAAGCCCAGGTCAGAGAGGATACACAGGGTCTGTCCTGGAGTCTCTTCTCAGTGGGAAGTTCCTGGAAAACCTCCAGAAGGAGGCATTTTAAGATTAGATGCTTGAACTGCCTCAGCTGTCTCCTTTCAGTGCGAAGGCGCAGCAGCTCTACTCCTTTCAAATAACGCAGCTCCTCACCTTATTTCTAAGGCTGAGCCTGGCGACCCTATAAAAGAAGTTCATTTCAGCTGCTTGTACCCATTATTTACACCTCATGACCACAGGTAAGAGACTGGCCAATAAATTAGGAGCTTTGCCTTTTGACTGAACTCTTTCTCCACCATGATTACCCAGAGCTTCACCCATCTTACTGTAGACAAGGCACCACTCTGTCGAACCATCTCCCACTTCATCCTATCATCACCAGTGGACGAACTGTCCAGATACTTGAACTTTAAGGACTCATTCCCTATCCAGAGGGAATGAGTCCTTGAAAGAGCTGACTCTCATCCCAGCCAGCTTCAGGTCATGGCCTGAAGACGCCAAAAGAACCGCATCATCTGCAAGAAGCAGAAATAAGACCTTAAGGTTCTCAAACCTGACCCCCTCCTTTTCACGACTGCACCTTGAGATCCTGTCCATGAACACCACAAACAGGACTTTGTGCCGATAGCGGTCCCTGTATAACCATTATCCAAAGGTCCTGGTTGTGTAACAGTTCATTTAATGATGGTTAATTAACTTTTTATTGAATCTGTAAATAGTTACTGCCAAAAGATCCCAAGAAACTAGAAACATTGAACTGTGACTGCTAATGCAATCTCTGCAAAAAGGGCTTCCAGATGTAGAATCAGTGACATATTTAATGACCTCTCAACATTACTAACAGTCAGTTTTTGATAATCTCTCTTTCTCAGTTGTGTTTAAGTGCTTGGCTCCACACTAAACTCAGTAAAATGTTGGTTACAAATGTACAGAAAGACTTTATCACATGTGAAGTGTGTTGGGCGTCACTTCACCAGACACGAACAACACTCTCATCTCGTCTCTGTTTGATACTGCAACACAGATGAAGGTAAACACAACTTCTCTGGAATAGATAAACAGAACTTCCTCTAAATATTCCTGATATGTCTCCTTTAGCATTTTCTTTCTCTCCTAGATGCCATTCTCTCCGCTTCTTCCTGCTTCACCAATTATTCAAACTTTGTTCCATTGAAGGCAACTTTTCTCTAGATTTTCCTTTGTTTCTCCTCTTCTAGCCTCTGCTTTCTGCATGTCTGTTTCTCTTTACCTTCCACCTATTTCTCCATCCACTTGACTTGCAGTTATCTGTCAAATTCCACCCTGGCAGCTGCTGTGCCTGAATCAATCAGAGTTGACTAGCTTTCGGCTTATCTGCACCCTAGGTGATTGATTTTCCTCGTTAGGAATAATTTGATGCTCTACCCCATCTCTTCCAGAGCAAATTAAATTGTAGTCGAGCCCAATGCACCGGTGTGAGCGAGCATGTGCATAAGTGAGTGGGGCAGAGAGAAAGTCAGAAGGACAGAATGGCAAAGCAGGAGTAAAATGTTGAGTTCTGTGTGCGTTGTAGCGTCTAAGTGTTAATGCTCATGTGTCACTATATTAGCTTGATAGACAGCTACACATCTATGCATCCATTTCCTTCCACTCTTCCATGGTCAGATCATGGAGGCAACACATCCAGGAGGGCAACTTCGACATCCATTTTCTCCTCCCACAGCGTTCCCAGGCCACAATCTCTCCAGAAGGTTCTGGATCTGTCCCAGAGTCTCCTCCCATTGAGACAAACCCAGAACACCTGCAGGGGAAGGCATCTAGAAGTGGAGAGCAGTGGTTCTACTACGAGCTCCTCGGCTTATTTCTAAGGCTGAACCCGATCATTTTAAGGAGGAAGCTCGTTTCAGCCACCTGTATGAGCGATCTCTTTCTTTCCGTCGTGATCCACACCTTCGGAGAGTTGAAATGTAGTTGGACCAGTAAATTGAGAACTTTGGCTTCATCACAACACAACATGGCAGCTCAACTATTCTATCCTAAACTCACAGAACTACCTACAACTGAGCAGAATAAATTTGATACTTAATGTCAAATCTCTAAACCTAATAAATATCTAAGTCATGGGCCAATGCTTGAATAATTTATTAGGACTGTTATATTCTCAGTCGTTGGTCACTTTGTAAACCTGAATGTTTTGAGTCTTTTTAAAACTAATTCTCAGTCGTTGGACTTCTTCATTTCCTGTTTGTGAGTAAAAAACTCTGTTGAGTCTGTTAAAAAGGCTGAAGTTACTGAAGTGAAGCGTTTCAGTTTTAATTAAAATGCAGCTAATTGAGCATTAAAAGGGAATATTTCCCTCTCTAGCTTTGCCACTAGCTGGTTGTTTTGGTTTTTCATTAAACTTGTTCTTTTGTATTTCTGTGATATTCTGTTCTGCTTTCTCAGATTCTTTTCATTCCATAACTTTAAGAAGTTAAAGAGTTTCTTCAACTCAGGTCAACTTGTCACTAAGGCGTGATGGTTGAGAACCACGGATCGAAACCTTTTTTATACTTAATTCTGTGCTTTGGTTTGTTTTGGTCAACTGTTCTACATAAAGTAAATGCCAGTTAGAAGATGGTATTTTACTTCTTACGATGCATTAAGTCACTGAATATTTTTCTTTTATCCTTAACTTGGTTGCACTTCAAAGATAAATCCATTACCTGCTTCCCCAACATGTTTTTCAGGGACGTGAAGCGCCGTATGTCATGTCTGTAGTGATGTATTTATTTAAATGTCACATACAGTATAAGTATTGTAATAATCTAAGCCACAGGTGTGAAACTCCATTCCTCGGGGGGCGCTCTCCTGCGTGTTTTAGACGTGTTCTTGCTTTAAAACACCTGCTTTGAATGGATGACTTGTTGCCGTGCTCCTGGAGAACTTGGAGGTGATTAAACCATTTGAATCAGGTGTGTTGGAGCAGAAAAACCTAAAACTGCCAGGACAGCGGCTATGGAGGCCTGGAGTTTGACGCCCCTGATCTAAGCTGACAAAATGCAGATGTTTTGATTAATAAATTGTAAAAGAAGAGTAAAAAGATCTATGACAAAACAAAATGTTAAAGCTGCTGCCAGTGGCCTTATTTAGGTTACCATGGTAACGAGAAACCTGTATCTGTCACTTCCTGATGAAACTCTTCCCGAGACGAGCAGCAATGCAGACTAAAAAGTAAGCCTCAAACACACAGTCCCTGTGCAGAAACTGTGTCAGAAGTGTCTGGTCGTCACGCATTTCCACTGAATCTGAGCTCAGAATGAGAAAACTACAAGTCCTGCAGCAGTGAGACACACTGCATGAAAGAAGACAAAAATCTCTCAGATTTGATGTATAAACTATAAAAGTTGGCAATAAGAAGAGATCAATAGTTGGTGTGACATCACAGTAAGCTGCACATTCTGTGGTAAAATCTTCAAATATCATAAAACTGATTTAGTAAAAAAACAATTTAATATTGTTAGGAAAGGTAGAAGCTGACGTCGAAGATCCTGTGAGAATGTTAGAAACAGGATGTGGATTCACCCACCTCATCTTTATCCTCCGCCTGGATGAAGAGCGGCAGGGCAAACCCAACCTGAGCCAGTTCGGTGATGAGAACTCTGTACTCTGAGCTGTTGAACTTCGGGGCGTTGTCATTTATGTCGATTAACAGGATGGTGAAGGTGGTCCTCACTGTTGCATTCGACGGAGTGCGATCTTCATTCAGCTCTGTGGCCTGATGGGAACAGCACCAACAAGAAGAAAAGAGGCGTGAGATTCCTTTGATTGGGCTGAAAAAGTCATTCTATAAGAAGGCAGACGGCACGCAATCTTTCAAGATATTTACAGCTGTTTATTTATTGGATCAAAAGGTGGACAGGTGACCTCAAAGCAATCATAGAAACAGCCTCACAGTGAGGCCCAGGAGCGCGCCGACGTCCACACATATACATTCAATCAAATCCAGGAGATGGGAGTCCCATTGAGAAAACTCAATTACACATTCCCCCCTTGATTCTGGCTGCTTTAGAGCTGAAAATGTGAAGCTTCTGAGACAAAAAAGAAAAAAAAGAATCGAGAATAAGATAGGTACAGTGTGAACAAGTGCTGTCGTTTATTTAGAAAAGAAGGTCAAAATAAATAGCAGAGGAGTCAGGAATAGCATGCTAGTCTCTGGGTAATCAAAGTACTTTAGCCTTTTTCATTCCAACACTCCTGAATCATTTGACCTCCACCTCCACCTGTTCGGCTCCGTCTAAGCTGCCTGAAGTTGAGAAATTAGTTGTATTACTACGGCACACTGCGATCGATACCAGCAGCACCTGAGAAAGCTGAGGCAGAGAGGAGGAGGGAAAATTCAGAGCAAAAAAAAAATCCATATCTTATAAATATATTTTTGGACAACATTTTCTCTCTTTCAGAATGTTTGCTTTTGCTACTTTCCTTGTTTGTGATTATTGATTTTAATTAAAAAGGGTGGTGTATATTAGTCAGAATCTGGGTGTTTTTGTATTAAAACTCAGCCAGCTGTATTTCAATCATCGTTTATACAAAACCTCATATATTCCACTTTTATCAATAATAACTGCAGATAAACGAGTCAATACTAAATAGTAATGAGTCCATTAGGTGCTCTCAAATACCTTTTAGAATATTTTGGGATGAACTTGTACATCTTTTGGCTTGAAGCTATGAAAACTAAGACTGTAAAATTGTATTTATTAAGAAAACAGAAATTCAGACATTATTTTAAACATCCTTTTCCTGCAGGAAGCACTTTGTAATATAAATAATGCTAAGAGAAATAAAAAAACAGAACGGATATCTCCCCGTGCGCCAGAGTTTTAAATTAGGACCATTTTATGTTAAGAAGAGATGGAGTTGTAGCCATTTTGGCCAAACCTTTTAAACAACATTATACGTAATCATTTAATATCTTGCCAGACGTGTTCGTGCTCAGAGTATGTGTTGAGAATGACTCTCAGCTACAACCAAACCAGCTCAATATCTGTAAACCTGACGGAGTTACAGCCATTTTTGTGTTTTTTTTAAGGTTGCCACCTTAAAGTACACTGTTAAAAATGTAATTTATGAAACAGGAACACATCATGAAGATTACACGGACGTGATTATTGTCACAACACACGCTTTTATAGACAAAGTGACTGTTAATGTCCATTATCCTAAATATTTATCTGTTTGAGTGCTACTGTGTTGTAATTTTGGAGCTCGAGTCTGTGCACGCGGGATGTGAAGCTGTACCACTGATGATAAAGTCCCGACCAGCTGTCAATCACAGTTTAACATGACATCTTTCCTAAACCCTTAAATAATTAACTAAAACTAAACATAAGGAAAAAAAATGCATATTTGAGGATAAAGCAGGAAGGTAAGGACTTTGTGACACAACAAAAGTTAATGCCTGAAAAAATTCTCTGAAGCGTATTTTTAGACCTTCCATTCAATTACATGGAGGGGCGGGGCTTAAAAACTACTGGAACCAGCCACTAGGGGGTGCTCATCCATGGTGGCTTCAGCTTTCAGCTTCTGGCCCTGTGTCTGGTTATAATATATGTTGATAGTTTTCACCCAGGTAAAGAGAACTTGAAAATACAGGTGACAAAATAAAAAAACAGCCTAAAGAAAAACAAAAACAAACTTTCTTCACCTTGTCCTTCCTTATTGGGTCAGAGCTGTACGGATGAATAGTAAACAGCATCTTTCATGTAGTCAGTGGTTAGAGGTGCACTGAACTTTATATTCTTCCTGATCAGAGTGTACTGTGTATATAAATATACAGTATATAAATCACAAAATCTGCAGTATGAGCCTGGGTGAAGTACTTCATTCAGTGTGTCTGAGGAGAATACATCAAGCTCAGCCGCTGCATTGATTTAATACACCAACATATCAAAGCTCTTGATGCTCTGGTGAAAGGGTTTCGATCTCCTATCCAGGCTGAAAGTCCCTCCACTCCTCAGACGCCTCATCCTGCAGCTCACCTTGACAGTGAGCGTGAATCCTGTGGAGTAGAGCGGGTTTTCTCTGTCCAGCTGGCCATTCACCGTCAGGGACCCGCTGATGTAGTCCAGGGCGAAGACGCTGTTGGTGTTTCCTAGGTGGGACGACAGAGACGGAACACGAAAGTCAAACAACATTTGGATAAATCAACATAACGTCTGGTTTAGAATGTGCATGTTTCTGTTTTGTGCAGGGTTGTATTTTATCTGATCAACCACCTTCAGCCTGCTCCTGAACGTTGGTTTTCTGCGTTTGTTGCTATCGTGCTGTTGCTTCAGCCATCTGCTTACATTCGTTCCTCCTCCTTCTTATATTTGCTGAGAGTTCAGCAGTAATTTATGTGGTAATGTTGTCAATAACACACTTGTGGGCTTAGGTTCGTTTTTAGTTTCAAGGTGCAAAAAAAAATCAGTGTCAAAACCATTAACTTCTTTTGTCACACCATTTCTGTGGCTTAAATGACTTTTGATTTGATGTCAGACAACGTTGCCAACTTAGTGACTTTGTTGCTATTTTTAGAGAGTATTCAGACCCCTCAAGCGACTCTTTCTCAAAAACAAAAAAACTAAGAAACGACAGCCAGGAACAAATGTAGCTCTTTTTTTCTGGCGTTATTGGAGACTTTTGGAGACTGACGTGAAAGCACGTTTTGCGGGACCCTCCCGTCCCCGCACTGCGTCCCTCCCAGCCGAAAAATATCTGCAAATAAATCTCGCCAATCCACCGCTGACTGGTCTAAATTTTCCTTTGTCTACAATAAATCACGGTGTCTCTTTAGGGTCATTTTTGCAGAGAAAAAGGAAGAGGATTAGAATTGCATCTTTAAAAAAAAAAAAGAAAAACAGTCAAGAATTAAGAGAAAAACATTAAATTCAAGTTTCAAACGTATTTTAGCTCTGGTCAATTATGCTAATTAGGTGATGACGCCTTTTAGAGACTTTATGACGGCCTGAAGAGTTGTCCTCTGTAAGAAATGTGTATGAGGAATCTGTTCTTTATGCACATCCCTGAGTTTGATGAATTACATTAGTCCATGCACCACTTCAGGACAGGAGTATTTCAATTACTAACGCTGATCTGTCCTCCTTAAGTTCAAGTGTGCCGCTCACTCACCCACTTCAATTAACTGGGTAAAATATCAGATTATGGCCCACTTGAGTCCCTCTCCTCATATTTCCTCATCCCCTCTCCTCCTTTGCAAATTAGCATCTTGTTAACTTCCTCTCCTGCCCGCAGTCGTCCTCCCTGATCGCTCTGAGGCATCATGAGGCCATCGGCTGCTTAATTACACCCAGCAGACGGATGAAAACACAGAGTGCTTTGCACCTCTTCCCCTTTACATGATTCTTTTTTCCCTTCTTCTTCTGGTGTCTCCCACCCTCCCTCTGTCAGTTCAGGTGAATGAAAACACAGAATGACCTTTAATTCTCATTGTAATTTTGGAAGAATGAGGTTCTTGTGTGATTTTAGACCCTCACATGTGGGGAATGTTACAGAAACGAGCTCAAGGCAAATATTTGAGCGGACAAACGGAGTGAGAAGATTTAATTCACTTCAGCCTCGTTAATTTGAAATGCTGTAAGCAGCTGACAACAGGAAAAATCCTCTGCATTCACCAAAGCTTTCTTTGAAGGAATGCATATCGCCCGCCACCTCTGATGCCAGGGTTTTACACTGAGATCAACCTGTGTTGAGAAATGATTTGAGCTGCAACATGTGACAATGAAAGACTGGCGGCCATCTCAAAGGGGTCGACTCCAGATGTTAATCAGCTGTAGGTGACTTTTTCCTGAGAGTTTCATTAACATCCGTCCTGTCGGTTATGAGATATTTTGCTAACAGAAAAACATGTTATCAAACACATCAGTGGCTGGAAATCTAAATATTCAGAGCAGAGGAGATACAAACCCAGCATTTCTACCTATAAGTGTAAAAGATCCAAACCCACATCTGTGTTTCTCAACAGGAAACCCAAAGAGCCCTGAGCTGCATTGTGATGGAGGAAGAACAACTCTCTAAGTTTATTGTAAAAGCTGAGGTCTGGACTCCAGAGGAACACGTTCTGATGGCAGGTCTACGGCGTACAACAGCTACGGGTCAACATATTAACCCATGCCTGTGTTGTGCACGTCCCACTCCCTGCTCTGTGATTGCCCTCCACCTCCTCTGGAACCAGAGGAGAAACGCAGCAGAGGAGAGGTGGAGAAGAGGTGGCGGGCCGGAGAAAAAAAAAACCAAAACAACAGAGCCTGCGGGTAATTAGCCTGGACCGAGGCCAAAAGGTGTGTGTGTGTGTAGGGGACGGGGGGAGCACTGGGGACAAAAACTACAGCTGATTAAGTCCAGTTTATAGGAGGGATTTAATGTGCATCTGGAGAAAATCGGCTCTGAAAATATTGTAGTCTCTCTGCATTACTCATGGCTTCAACATAATGAAACATGCAGTTTATGAGCTGACAAGATAACACATTATATGTCAAATGTAGGGAAATTAGGGTGACTAGAAAAACTGCATTTTCTGCAAGGATTACTGAAGAAAACTGAAAACAAATTAATAAAAATAAAACAAGCAGAACAGAAGTTAAAAATAGCAAAACGGTGAAAAAAATCTAAAAATAACAGAAGAAAAGCTAAAACTATTAAATCATGTCAACAATAAACAGGATTTAAAGGCCCAGCTTTCCGTTACCGTTCGTTCCGTGTGTTCTCACTCATGAAACTGTGGCAAAGATTACAGCTTCACTGTTCATGGTCAGAATGTACATTTCTTCTATTTTAGTTCACTTCATCTTCATGAAATGTAGATTTCTTATTGTTTTCTGAGGTTTAGTTTCTTGTAAAATCTTCGGAGAATAAAGGTCTGTGGACGTAAACCTGAAACCTCTGTGTGACCGCTCAGAGAGCCTCTGAGGTTCTGTTACCTACAATACCTTTATTTCAACAATGAAAATACAGAACATGAATCCCAGCTATGGGAGGGAAAACGCAAAGGTTGTCCTCTGAAATTCCAGTTATGGATATATTTGTTTCCCTCCACCTTTCTCTCCGTGAAGCCTGGCAGCAACTATCACAGCCACATCCAACACAAACTTTAAGAAATGTTCATTCCAGTGATGAACAACGACAAAATCAGCAATAAAATATCCACATTATTAACAACTCAACAGCTAACAACTAAATTAGCAGCCACAAATACAAACATTAGGATTACCTGTGAAAACAGCTTTTAGGTGTTAACTTTACTTCAGCTCCTAATTAAATTAAGACAGGCTTTTTAAAAACTAAAACACTCTCAGTCGTCACATCACAGAGGGATTAAAAAAACAAGCAATGCTCTTTTTTGTTCTAAAATATAAAAATCTGTCAGAAACAGGATCTTTCTCCTGCAAACAGATGATCCTTTAGAAGGAGCTTCATGGAGCTCAAATTAAAAATATCAAACATTGATTATTTTTTAATAATAATGACATCATGATGTGCAGAACCCGTACCAGAACAAAATGGCTGACGAAGCCTTCTGCATTGAAAGCAAACGCTCGGAAGAATTTCAGCTTCTCTGAAATTAAAGGTAATAATGAGAAGAGCTAAATTACTGTGCACGTTTTCACTCAGAAGGAGGCTGTTTATAACAGAGCAACGTCAAACTTTTATTGTGAAGTATTTGAGTCTATTCAGCAGCTAAAACTGGGGCTTGTGCGCCATGTTTCACACTTTGGAGCCACAATAAACCACAATCATCACAGCCATTCCTACACAACAACAGGAAACACAAAAACAAAGTCACGGAAACACCGAAGAAAGACTCTCCTGAGTCACAGAGTCGCAGCCTTGAAGCTTGAATTTTGAACACGTCCAAACACTTTGTGTGATAAATTTTCTGTCAAAATAGTTGCAAAGTTTTCTTGCGGGTCTTGAACCCTTCTCAGTTCAGTTTCTGTAAACTCTGCAGAGAGAGCTGCATTCTGACACCTGTGAGGAAACATCTGAGGCTCCAGCTCCCAATGTCCACACTGAGAAAAATAACAGTTATTAAAAAAAAAACTGGTCCAAGTTGGCTCATCAAGAGTGTACTCCAGGAGATTAAATCATAAATATGGAGCGGCTGCCATGGTGGGTGGAGGTTGGAAACAATACAATGTGCACGGCCAAGAATACAGTCTTACAAGCTGTGCACATGAAAACAGGCCATGATTTTCCAAAACTATAACGTCTGGAAGTCTCACTGGTCACTCAGATGTCAGTGGGACTGCAAAGACAAATTTGCCTATTTTCTCGTAATTTTGAGCCTCAAACAGCTGCAGCTCGAGCGTCCACCTGCCGTCTATCTCACCAGGCGCAGCCCAGTAGATGCAACCTTAAGGTGACCAAAAATTGTCATTCTGTGGCACTACTGGAAAAACAAAAGCTTAGCAGAAAGGAGAAGGCATGAAATTGGTGTTAAATATTTAGTAAATGCAAAGGTAATATACATGATGGACTCGGAACAGCTTAGGACGGCCTTCATGCCTCTAAATTGTTTTATGGGCTTCACTGGGCCGACTAGAATGCCAATCTACTCAAACAGTTGCTGCTTCCCTGCACGACTGGGCACTCAGCGGGACAAGCTGCAACCTGCATTAAAAACACATACATGTAACACACATGTGCAGAATGTTTCATTAAAGAGGCTTTGATTCACAGCTTCAGGGTCGACTGGCCGGCCTTAAACCTTGGCTCAGCGCTGACGAGTTTGACCCAAGAGACAGCCTGAAATTACACGGAGTGACTCACTGGTCTCAGTGGGAGAGGAAATATAATCCTGTTCTAATTGCTGATAGAAAAGTGTTCTTGAGTGATCTGCCAGGACACTGTGATTAGACCCCCAGGGCTTGAAAATAGCTGCACACTAAATTTAACACACAAAAAAAATACTGCACACTTTCAATCTGCATTTGACTTGCATAGTGAGGAGGTGTTTGTTTTTATCACCCGCTGCCCAAAGGCAAAGGCAGAGTGATAATGTTTTTGCCGGTGTCTGTGCACGTGTGTGTGCGCGCGTGCACATGTTCCTGCTAACTATCTAAGTTTGCTTCTCTGATGTGGGACTCCGGGGGATTAGCCATGCTCTCACATTACCAACAGTACTGGACTGGAAAATGAGAAAACATGCCATGATTGTGTCTAAAGCAAGCTACACACTTGAATGCACTCATCCTTACACACATACACACATAAGCAGCTATTATTTCTTCCAAATTTTACAAGGTGCAATAAGTTTAATAGCAAATCCTTGTATTAAAATATGAAAGTAATCCCAGGCAGATAAACTGCATTTTCAGAGCGCTAAATGATTCCTGAAACTAGCAAAACCACAGCTAAAAAGCTAAAAAAAAGGAAAAACTATAGGGTAAAGCTAAAAGCTAAAAGTAGCATAAGAGCTTAGAAACCTGAAGCGGGTTTCAACCAGAACAATGTTTCTGAAGAAATCAAGGAGATCTCAATATATTTCTGTAATGGTATATATCTTGAAAAGTATAAAAGTATAAAAACCGGAAGTCCCAGCAGCCATCTCCTGAATGAGCCGAAGGTTTTGATATAAAAACAGCTAAAACAGGACAAAGTCTGCAGGAGGAGTTAGATTGAAAACAACATACAGAAAAATAAACAGCAACACAACAGAGTGATGCTGAGTCAGCGTTTATAAAATTATTGACTGCTATTAAAGAAGCTCACTGATATTCAAAAACAAGGATGTGGATTTCATATCATCTATTGACAAACACATTTACATTCTTGTATCATCAACAGCGAGGTGACAGCTCATTTCATTATTGAAATTCTCTCCTCGACTCACATGGAGGGAACAGGGGATGTGTGTGTGTGTGTGTGTGTGCAGGAGTGTGTGAGGCACGAAGGGAGAGAGGCTAGAAATGGAAGCAGCTGAGTGTTTTGAATAGAAAGTGAAAATTGTGCGGTTATCATGTGGAGGGATTGCCCAGGAGAACGGGGAGAAATTAGGTTTTTTTTTTTTTTGATCTGATGAGTTCAATGGGGCGCTCGACAAGTGGCTGACAATGACTTCCTGAAAGCCACGCGCATCAGAAGTTCTCCGAGTGTAATCGCCATGACTAAGCTAGTGACAACTGTTTTCTCCTGTTTGTGACAACACTACGGGGGCGCGGGAACATTCTCGTAATATGACATGGCGTGCAGCCAGCGCTTCGAGTCTCGGGGCTAAGATTTTGCAAATTTCGCTAAATGTACACAAATTAGTGTCACTTTTGAGAACGACGCCTACGGGCAGATCATGTTAATGATGAGCCATCAATTCCTGTCATAAAACTCTACTTTTCAAAGTTTAAACAGTTTCTAAAACAGCTTTGCCAGTGTATGGCGACTATCAGATCACCGCCTGACGTCGATGGCAGTTATGTTAGCAAAATATCCTATTATCCACTAGATGGAATTTAATGAAACTTTCAGGAATTTACAACTCATTAACATTTGAAATCAATCCAAAATAAGAAGGCCACCACGGCAAATTAACAATAGCAAACAAAAAATGAGTTTTTTTTAACAGCTACTGAGCTAAGATTTGGTGGTAATAGCTGGGATTTATCCCCATGATAAACTCTGAGCACCATCACCTTGTAAAACCTCACAATATTGGAAGAAACAAGATTTGACCAAAATGACAATAATTTCCTAATTTCTCAACAGTTGATTTGTCATGAAATGCAGCTTTGTTTGTATTCAAAAGATTAATTTATCTTTTTTAACTGTATTTTGCATGAACTAATACAAAATCAGTTTATGGTTATTCTTTGCAAACAAATTGAAAATGAGCAGTAAGGCAGCAGGACAGGAGAAGGTGTTTATCGCCTGCATTCGTTCAGAAAACCAACATTTCACGAGAGCAGGATCCCCTTCACACGAATGAAGATAAGAGTGAACTTCTTCCACCAGAACATGAGTTCAAATATGTAGCAGAACCGTGTGATGGCTGCTGATCCGTTCAGGATGCGACATGACAGCTGACAAGTGAGTCACAACCCGTCTCGTGACCTTGATCAAAATATAAGCAGGTATGGAATATAAATGAATGAAAGCAGCATTCCTTAAAGGGATGCATGTCGCTCATTGCAGCAGCTGGCTGCAGCAGCTCGTTACAGCAGC
>NC_051451.1:27368298-27396129 GCF_001649575.2 Kryptolebias marmoratus | reverse complement strand
AGCTCGTTACAGCAGCTCGTTACAGCAGCTGGCTGCAGCAGCTCGTTACAGCAGCTCGTTGCAGCAGCTAAGAGAACAATGTTTAAGAAAGATTTCTGTGGGGAAATATTTGTAAATAAGTATAAAAGTTCCAAAAACCCAATGGCACAGCACCCACCTCCTGAATGAGCTGAAAGTTTTGATAAAAAAATGACACACAGTCTGCAGAAGAGGTTAGATTGCAAATAAAGAAAACGTAAAAATAATCAGAACTAAAGTCTGCTGCAGCAACTAAATCAAGAACAATTTTCTTTTCCATTCCTGAGTCGTTTTTATATAAAACATTCGCTTTGACCTAATTGTGTTAATTTATTGCAAGTAGAAAAAAAGAGCCTGACTGATGTATTCTGGATGAGACCTGCTGCATGTAATAAAAAAGTGAGACTTTACTGTGATTGGACTTGTACCCTACCAGACACTACAAAACTTTGGATCATGTTGCGATCGGTGTTCCTGAGACACTAATCTGTCCTCTCAGAGATTACCCAGCAGCACACTCTGAAGAGCCTCCGAGCGTCTAATTGAAAACCCGGAGAAATCCCACCGACGCCCCAGTAACAATAAGGACTTCCAGCAGAATTAGAGGTATTAGTCCTGGCCGTATTACAGCCTGTCTGCTGATGCAAGATAGGTAGGAAGGACACGGAATGGGAGCATCAGGGTGCAGCGGCGCTGACAGATAAAGATACATACAAAAAGGCAGGACGGGGGAGAAATAATCGCCTTTGCTACTTATCAATCTGTCCAGGCGGGAAATGGCGTGGCCATACTTGTCTGACCTCTGTGCTTTTGAAGACTCAAAGACGGCGCAAGTCGTCCTCTGTAAGACCCGCTGCACTGAGCAGGCTGACTTGTATCGCACCTGTGGCAAAATGATCCAAAACTGAACGAATAAATAAAAACGGACTCAAAGGCAGCCTGTAGCTGGGCTGTTTGACACTGAATCTGTGGAAAATTAAGTTATTTTCAATAAATGTGTCATAATGCTGATTCAGAACTCCCTCTGTTGTTTTCCTGTTTTATTTTTAATTTAACCACTTCTTCATACTTTGTGCTTTTTTTGCTATTCAAATATTAAAAAGTTTAGCTCATTCAGGAGATGAGTGCTGAAACGTTGTTTTTTTACTTAATATTATTTATTTATTTCGCTCTGCTTTTGACGCCATTTGCAACTTTTAGCTTTTAGCTACTCTTCTGCTACTTTTAGCAAGTCTTTTGTTTCTTTAACTTTAACAAACCCGTTTCAGCGACCTCAGCAGATTTCAGCAGAGTCATTTAGCACTCAGCGTTCACACTTGATTTTTGCAAAAACTGCAGTTCCTGTAGTTCACAGCTTGTATTTTGCAAATTAAATACCTAAATGGAGACGATGCAGTGAGACAGAATCATCTAAAAAAGAAAGAAAGAAAAAGGGAGAGATGGAGCGAGCCCAGGATGGGATTAGTTGCGCCTGCATGTGACAGACCCACACAGATAAACACAAACCTGTTAGAACCAGTTTGAAGATATCCTTCATTCTTTGAGCTGCTGGACTCACTTTATTCTGCTTTTTTTTTTTTTTTTTTACACTATTATTGCGACACATAACACTGGGGCAACTTTAGTTGATGGAACAGATTTCCTGCCTTATCACTCTTTGAGAATAAAAGTGACAATTTTTCTGTTTATCGAGGTGAGCGAAAACTTCATCCCAATTTCTCCATTTGGTGACTTTTCCACATTTTATGCATAACATCTTCCCATTGATGACACTGTTAAAATGAAGACGTCACAATCACTTACTTCTTATCTTTAGGCGTTCATCGGTGTGACACAGGACCAAAACTCCAGTAAACCTTTTTACTTCTCGGTTTTCACCAGGATCTCCTGAAAACCTACAACCACTGAGGTCAGTTTGTTATTATGCAGGTGTAAGAGTAGAACCGTTATGAGAAAACGGTAATTTAATATCGCTGACAGTAACTAGAGTCGTAGCAGCCTGTGAGAAAAGACTAAGCAAGCAGTTATTTGATTCTCTCGGGATACGGGAACTTCTCAGAAGAGATACCTGAACACCTGGCGAATCGTTTTGCTCGCCTCCCTGTTGTTGCAAATGTGCCAGTTATCTGCACGCGCTTCAAACCAATAGAATCTTAAAAACAGGACTTTAGCAACATTAACAGCTATTGGAAAAATCATTCGTGTTGCCAGCGGCAAAATGAAACTCGCAGCAATGATTATAACAACGCAGTTATTTGATTTGGGGAAAAGACTTGCCGTCCTTTACCAGGGTGAGAGTTTTAAATGGCTGGCTTTTTATTCCCTCTTCAAACTTAGAAGTCTTTAGAAATTATAAATACATTAATCCCACTTGTGCCATTTCACAAATTCAGTCCAGGACACCTCTGAGAAATCCATACCGTGCTAACATGACTGATAACGAGGTAGAAAGCTCAGCAGGTAGGAAGGAAGGGAGGTGGAGAGGTAGCAAGGGATGAAGGAAGTGAGGTAGGTACTGAAACTAGGAGGTATTTATACCGAGGCTGTGAGGAGGTAGAACAAACTTTACCAAAATTAACCAGGAAGTAAGATTACAAAGCTGACTTATGTGATTAAAACAAAAAGCAAAACCACCAAAGACTGACAGGTAGGTAAGAAATGTGTCAGCCACAGACGTTACATAATATTTATTACTGTTTTACTACTACTGCTGTTTATAATATATTATTATAGAAAATATGATCACAAACAGGATAATCACAGTTCATCAGTGCACATGTATTATTAAAACAAAGTCCTCTAAGTCAGTTTAAACAACCTGAGGATTGGGATTTCATTTTCTTAACATTAAAAAAATCAAACTACCAAAATTTGACAATAAAACCTTAAATTTGAAAACGCTCTGTGACACAACCATGAGGTCGACAATGGAGGCAATTTTTCCTTTCAGGAGAAAAGTTCCCTTTGACGTTTCATGAAAGAAATAAAAGAAATCATTATTTGACATCTGAAATGAGAAGTTTGAATAATTTACTGTCACAAATTGGTGTATTAGGAAGTAAAACGTTCCAACCTAAGTTGCTGCCAGATTCCTAAAAAGAAAATAACCATTAGATTATCAGTGCATTTTAATTTTAATGTATAATTACGGTGAAATAAAGATGTTAAAGCAGGAAAATAGAGCGACTGTGACTCCGGCTGACAACAATGAAAATCAGTGTAAAGCACTGTTACTAACACTGGTAATTGTAATTTAGTGCATCATTTAAGCACATTTATAAATGTCAACTTTTACCCAAACAATTATTAAATAAAAATCACTGAAACACATTGATATTGTGCTTCATTTTACAACATCTGTAAAAAACTAGGAAAAAAAGAAGAGTTCAGGTTAGTGAATAAGACCTCTCTGGTGCAAATGATCATGTTTGTTTACGTTTGTGAACAACCACAATGTGAGCGTAATAAACCCTCAATTTTTTTAATTAGTTGTGGGATTATTGTCTTTATTTATGGAGCATTTTGGGACTTATAGAAGGAGGCTGAATCTGAGTTGTAGACTATAGTTACAATGTTTGATATATGATGAGATCACAGGGTTTAAAGTCCAAAAGTCTAAATCAGACCCTAAGAACCGGGGATTCATAACTCGCAGCTACCCATTGAATTGCCCCCATCATACCAAATAATAACTGCAGCACTGCAGGCAGAGCGCCACTGTGATCTTTTGTACACATCAAACCCCAGATCCACCCCCTGATTAGAAGAGGGAGAGGAAATCCTCATCTTGAGTCCCACAATCATTAGTGTTGATCACAGCTGCAATTAAACCCTCGTTTATCTTAATTACCGAACTAATGAGACGAGTCCCGCAGGAGTGAGCGGCGCTCTCCGAGGACACTCGGGGCGAGGAGCAGGGAGAGGAAAAAAAAAAAGGCTCCATGCAGAGTCACATTGAAGTCTGCAAACAAGCACGCCCTAATCTGACTGCAGCACAACACAAGAGCCTGGATAAATAGAGACATATGCACGAGTATGCATGCAAACACACACAGGAAAACAGAAAAAAAACATGCACACAGGTGCTTCTGTAAACCTTTCCCTCCCACTTTCCTCACCCTTCAACTTGCATTATCTATCAAACTTCTAATGATTTTATCAAACCTGCAGACTTCATTCTCCATTGCGGTGCTATAACTCTTGATTTTGCAGCGACTGGGAATACATCGCACCACCTAATTAATGTCTTTTTAATGCTCTCCTCCCTTAGAGCTTAACTCAGCCATTCGACTTTGCAACAAACACAACACACACAACAATACAACATGTGGCAGCAGCCGGTAAGTAAGACTGAGTAGGTGTGTGCGCTGAATGGGAGCAGAGGGTTTATGGTGAGCTCGATGAAGTGAGCTCAGTGGTGCACTCTTTGTCCTGAGCGTACAGCAATGAAACACACACACACACACATAATTCATGACTGCTTTCATGCACATGTTGTACGCACACGGAGTCAGATTCCTTCATTCAGGAGTCATATAGTGACTCAGCAGATGGTGGAACAATAAATATCGTCATTGTGCCAAATTCCCATGGTGCATTAGGGCTTATCGAGCAGTGCCAGCCCTTATCAGCCAGCTGGCACTTCTGGATGCACCTTTGTTCCTCTGTGCTGACCGTTCTGAGCTCAACAGGAGGCAGGCAGAGTTTAAAGTGTCCAGTTTTAAAGGTACTTGTTGCAAAGTTAAGAAGAGCGGTAAAAATATAAAGAAATAAAAATCTACACTTCTTTAATCATATCAGTGAGTATAGTGACCTTAAATTACAAATTTAAAGCTGCCACCACGTGCATTAGTTTACCTATGAAAAGTGACTGAAAGTAGATCAACAGCTTTGTTCATGGAAGAGCTATTTGTTTTAACAATTAACGATAAAACTGTAAACTTATCAGTCTAGCAAAAGTTACACAAAAGCTACATGTGTTTGAACTCTGACCTCAGACTTTATGCCCTGCTTGATCCTCGAGATTTAATCCTGGTTTAAATTTAATGATTTAACAAACAGGGGCGTTAGTAGCATGTGGAAGAACCACACACAGCCACGACAGCCCGGCACCTCCGTTTGGTCACACCATGGTGTGGGATGGCGTCCCACATGGTTAAAGAATCAGCAGTGAGGAATGCCAGCACCTTTCAGTTGGTTTTACAGTAAAATAAATGATCTAGTTGTGCATAAATAATGTGCATCATGAACAGATGCAGGCAGATAAAGGTTCTGTCTGCAACAATGTTCTTTTTCTTTCTTTCATGCGTTTGAAAAACAGACCCAACACCGTCTGATTTCTACATGCAACACTTTCTCTAGAAGTTAGTCTTTGACTTCCTGCCTCCAATAATTTCCTGAAACAGAGTTTCATGGAAATCTGTTCATGAATATTTGCCATATCAGGAAAAGCAACTTCCAGGCATAAAAATTATTTTGTTGGCAGGGAAAATAAAATGGAGTTTGTGAGCATTAAAGCAGAAACACTGCTACAGCCTTATCTGCATCGTGCAAACCGTCTCACCGTCTTCTTTAAAGTTAAACTTTCAGATATTTTATCACCAACATGAGGCACTTAATGTGGTCATTAGCTCTGACACTTAATCCCAGTGTAGTTTGTACAAACTGCTTGTCAGATTTGTCAAAATAAAATAACCAAACAATACAAGCAAGTCTCAGTAAATCTTCGGATCACTTGTTTTTGCCAAAGGTAGAAATTTGTCACTCTGACAAATCATCATAATCCTGTTTTGATGGCACCAGCCAACTTCAGAATGCAAATGTGCACTAAATGAAAGCTGACTTCTGCACAACTAAAGAAAGCTGTGAATAACAGCTGCTGGCGGCCAAGCCTTTTCTCCACTTCTGTTCTCAGATTGCAGCTGTTATCGACTCTTGTTACTTGATGGAACTTGTCTATTATTGCTGCAGAATTATGATAAGAGCGGATTGATTCCCCGCTCTGTGCTGTGGATGTCCGATCGATTTTGTGACTCAGACCTGAGATGATGGTGTAGCCGAGTCCTCTCGGCTTGCCAAGATCCTGGTCCATGGCTGTTATCCTGCGGACTTCATACCCCTGCAGAGACACAAACACGCAACTCAAACTTTGTTCATTTTTCTACATTTTTTTTGCTTTTTAAGACAAAAGAAAAAAGGTCACACCAATAACACAACAGGCTGCTGTGGGTCAATTCTGTATTTCTGATTGGTCTAATTATTGTGTGAAGGAATGCATATCGCCCGCCACCTTTCCTGACAGTTTTAAACTAATGTCTTGTGTTGAGAAATGATGTTGTTTTTCTTGTTTAGATCAAATCTTAAAAATGTTTTGCACAATGTGACGAAATATTGCAAGATCTCAGACCACCACAGAGTGCTCATAGTATGTGTTGTTAAAGACTCTCAGCTGCTACCACACAAACCTTTAGCTGAGATATAGCCAATTCTGTGTTTGATAATACTGATTAGCTTAATTGGCATTCTTGAACTGAGTTAGCAGCAAAAGACAGTCAGTTGTAGACGTGCATCAAATCATTACTTTATGAGTTTTCTTAAATTCCATCCGGTGGTTCATGAGATATTTGCCAATGCTACAAAAAAAACACAGGTAAAACCATTATCACCCTTTCACCCTCAGCAACAGGCAATAAATATTGCACAATTGACAGTGATTTTCAAGTAGTAATTTCCATTCTTGACTTTATATTTAAACTCTCTACTGTACTGCTAGAAAACAAAAAATAACTACAAATAAAATCAAATATTTTTTCTTTTCTTGATGTGTTATTGCTGTTTATTTCTCCCTTCATTGTTTCAAAACCTCTCAGGCTGCACCAATAAATCTGCTGCTTGGAAAAAAAAATCACAGTATGACAGCTTGGAAAAAAAAGGAGAAAGAAAGCTTTTTGAAACATCTTTGATCTGCTACACTTTCTCAGCCTCCATGCTTCAATCAAACACAGCACTGATGCTTAAAACCCCTCCTGTGCTGCAGAGTGACTGGGAGCCCCTTCCCTCCTCCTTCCCTCCTCCTTCCTTCCTCTTTCCTTTCCTCCTTCCTTCCTTCCTAGCCCTTCTCACACACACTCGAGGGTGCTGCCTCCCATTGATCCTGCAAATTGTGTCTAAGACGTGTTTATGCTCCATTTCTGCCAAAGCATCTCCTGTCATTGACCAATTACAGCAGAATCAATTACAAGCCTTTTAAAAAGACTGATTCACACCATTCACAAGCTTACACACACACACACACAACCACACACACACACCTGCCTGAAAGATGGAGAGAAAAATAAGGAGAAGTGATGCTGAAGTAATGTGAGCAATATTCTCCAGCTGTCCACACAAGTGGAATATGTTCAATCAGCCATCAAAAGGTACAATCCCTCCCCTCCGGCGCGCACACACACACACACACACACACACACACATCTACACACAACACCTCCATTTCTTGCTATAGAGTGCATTACCCCCCACCCTTTCTCCTTCTCTCCTCTTCTCATTGATTTGACAGCCAAATTGTGTGTTTGTCCTAGAAGGGGCTTAATGTCAGTTCAAGCATAGACTCACAGCCATAACTGTTAAAAACCCAGGCCAGTCATGTATTTTTTCTGAAAAAGTAAGATAAAAATAAAAGATTTTCAAGTCCTTTGTCAAACTTTTCCCAGGATGACAAGTTGATTGTCTCGAGACAAAAACAGAAACAAAAAGAGAGCAGTTGGTGAAAAGAGATGGACGGCAGAGGGTTTGTGGAGATAAATCTCAGAGGGATGACCTGTGACAGAGATTCGCCTAAATGTCCAAGGCTCTCAGAACTGTTGACACTAATTCTGTCACTTGGCTTGTCATCACTAAACAGTGCAAAACGGAAACGACGTGCTTGTTGGAATACAACATGAGGTCATTAAAGAATGTTAACGGGTCAACGAGGTTCAGGAAACTCTCAGACATTAGATGTGCATCTAAAACCTTCTCTTATACCGTCCCCATAACCAGATTAAACACTGCCCCCTTCTGTTAGAGGCAGGAGAGCTGCAAAGTGAACCGTCCATTAACAGAGTTCAGGTTGGGGGTGGGTTGGTGCCGATCACCAGCGGTCAACAGGGTGCCAGGCAGTATAACTGCTGGGCCTAATGAGACGCTTCTCTCAGAAGAACGAGATGAGATTTTAAGAATATTTATAAAAAAAAAGCTTTTCCCACAAACTCAACTGACTGGCCTCTCACCTGTCTGATTTCTAGTCTTTTCAAACAAGACGCCGATATCAAAAACCTGACCAAGAGCCAGCTTTTCTTTTAATTTTCCTAAAACATAGTCTTTTTTAAATTTCCTATTTAAAAATATTAATTCATAAATTGAAAAATCAACTTTTTTCCAATGTATCTTATTTATTGGAATAAATAGTTAACTGAGTTTTGTTTTTTTCTTGTTTCTAATGAAATGATTGTAATAAAGGCCATCAAAAGCTGCTAACATTTCACTTTAAAAACACAACAGAAAACACAACAAACTACTTTGGATAGAATAAATTCAGAGCTCTGAAAACTACAGAGGAGTCTGAGACTCTGAGACATGAAAGCTCTCAGGACATTAGAGTGAAACTCCTCCGTGTGCATGTTTTTAAAATTATTTTCACCCCAGAGAAGAACTGCTCGTACAGACGATGAAACGGTTTGCGTGGACAGCAGAACGGGGGGCGGGACTCGGTCAGATTTATTTAGCCTCCACCTCGGTTTGATCAGGTTATTAACGAGATTCAAACTTTATTTACTCAGCTTCAAAGTCGACAAATCTCCACGTGAGCTCGGCAGTAACAGAGACTCTTTCTTTCAGCACGTAGCTGCAGAAGCTGCAGCCTTCAGGAAGAGCGGGAAAAGCAGCTGTCATTGATTTTCTGCTGCAGGGTCCTAGTGCCCGACAGGTTTGTTTAAATTGCTGCCACACAAACATACTGAAGTCGTCTTTAGTAACACTTTAACCAGACAAAGTCATGAGACAAGAATTATTTTTATGGTTTAAAAGACAATTTTCAACTCAAGAAATATCACAATGTTTCTCATTGCACACTTAACTGAGAAGCCGTCAGCATGGTAACAGTTCTTGTGAATATACAAATGTTTTGTTTTTTAATTCAATTTTATTTTTTAAAATCATTTTAGACCCGTGTCCACACAGAGGGTGTCTTAGGACCCTGTTATCCCCACAGGAAGGTAAAAGGCTTCTGTTTTGTGTATGTCTCGATGCTTTGGTTATATTCTGTGAAAAATCATCCGGCTGGCTTTGTAGATGAGAACTGCCGCTCTGTTAGTAACCCGTTTTCTCCTGTTTATGTTGCGTGTTTTGTTTTACGGTGGTTAGGTTAATTTAAGTTTTATTTTCTAGTTAGGGGCGTTTTGTTTGTTATTTTGGCCATGGCTGTCCCTGAAGCTTAACTGCCTTCTGTACTTTAAAAAGTAAACAAACAAAAAAAAAAAACAGACACACACACACACATAGAATAATAAAGAAGTTAAATGCCAACCTGTCTCCTAAACTAGCCTGAGGATGTGCCAGAGAGCCTAAACGGTATTCTTTGATAAAGGGTTCCAGAATGGGAAAGAAAATCCTTATTGCCACCTTTGAACGACCAAAACAACTTTTTGAAAACAATGATGTTATCATAGCCCCGCCTCCAATCTAACCTATGACCCGAAGAGTTTCTCTTCTTCTTGTGTTTACATTTCACCTGGAATAACTAATAAGGGTTTGGGGTTTACAAGGAACTTTTTAGAAATGACAAATAAAATAGGTTTGGGTGTGGACGAAGCCTGAGAAATTTGGGATCCATTCAAAAATGTCAACTTTGCCATTCATAATAATAGCACTCCAACCAACTCTCTTCTTTTCATCCCTTCATCAAACTTTCTATATTGCTTTTTTTTCTCCTTTCATCTTCTATTATTTCACCCCAACATTCTGCTCTGTTTCTGTGCTCCCACACCATCCCTGGCTCCTCTTCCTCTTCCTCCCGTTTTGACCTTCGTGGTGACAGTTGATGAATCAGAGAGTCAGGGAGACTCCGTCATGCCCCGTTAATATGCATGCAAATGTAGCACTTGACATTTCTACTACGGCACGTACGGGCTGGGGACGAGGGATAAGCAAAAGTGGCTGTGTGAGTTGAGGGGAGGGGGCTGGTTTGGGCGACAGCCTGAGGCAGAGACAGAATGGAATAAAGTGATAGAGGGAGTAAGAAACAGAAATAGGGACAGACAGAATTTTTCCCCTGTGTATAATTCCTTCCCATCGAGTGGAAACATCGATAGATGGACCATTAGCCACCTGGGTACTAAGTTAAGGGGCTGAGACGAAGGAGTAAGAATAAAAGTGAACACAGAAACAGACATTAGCGTCATTACAAAACTACTCACAATAATGACTTAGGTAAGGTTACGGTGAGACCCCTCTGCTTAGCAATTCACGCAATTTCACAGACTTCCCCGGTAACCTTTGCTGGAGGCCTAACATCCCCGAGGCAAGACTGTAAATTTCCAACAGTGGTTACTCTGTGAAAACACCTGCAGTCCCTGCGTTGAGTTTGGAGGAAATACCCGTTTCTTTTCCCAAGGCCTTTGTCTTTAAACATATTTTTATGCATGCCTTGCCCAAAATTGTCTTTTGATTATTCAGAATGTGAGGGCTACAGGGACTGTTAGAACTACATGTTTGCTTTCGCACCTCCAGAGGAATGCTGTGATTGGGCAACACTCGGTCAGTGGCCACGTCACTTACACACATAACATTCACCAACGACAGCAATGGAGGACGTCATAGTTGGAGCTGTGTGTTTTTGTGGCTTTCATTTAATTTTTAAAGCAGAGTTTAAAACAGCTGCAAACTTTCAGAAGGAGTCTGAGGAGCCATGGCTCATACAGTGAAAACACAAACTGAACCAACCTCATCATTACTGAAGGTGAGGTCCCGATTCGTTGATCAAACTCTTGCTTGAACCTTTTCAGCTCGGCCAATCAACGTATATTTACAGATGAACCAATCACATCCCCTTACTTCACCTTAGAGATCTACTCTAAAGCAGGAGCTAAAAGAAAGACCAGATATCTATAAAGTCACCGGTGAACTACCTCCAGGACTGAAGGGGGCCTTTGTGGTCTGAAAGCATCTACAAAGTTTTGTGAACAGAGGATGAGCAATGATGGAATAAGAACATGTTAGCTGTGGCAAAGCTTAAAATAAATGAGCCATATTTCATGGTTACACTATTACAAACTGTGCTGACACAGGGCGGGTTTTCATTACTGACCACGGGAACATTCTCCATTATGTTGGTGCTGTAGGGCAAATTGGTGAAAATGGGGTCCATGTCCTGGACGTCAGTGATGGCAATCGCCAAGTTGGCCAGCCGGGATAGAGGTCTCACTTTGTCTTGATCCTAGCAGAAGCACAAGCACAGTTGATGCACAAGCTTTAATGCGACCGGTGTTTGAAACGGCTGCTGTCGGCGCGCTCACCGTGGCGTTGACAGTCAGCTGGTAGGCTGTGGTTGTCTCATAGTCCAGAGCTTTGGTGACGGTGACAGTGCCTCGGGCTCCGTCGATGGCAAAGAAGGAGGAAGGTGGCTGGAAAGAGAAGAGAACGCTTCCACCGGTTCCTTGGTCTGGATCTGTGGCGTTCACCATAAATATTGATGTGCCCACTGGAATATTCTGAAAGATACATTCAAGCAGAAACATACTGTAGTAAGAACAGGCATGCAGCCAGTACTGTAGGAAAAAAAACAACTTCTAATAAAACAGTCAAATAAATGTAAAAGACAGAAAAGCTGAAGTAGAGTTTAAGCTACTAGAAAACCAGACGACAGTTTAATTCAACCATATTTTACGATCAGTCGGTGCTTTTGGACCAAATGGACTCTGATTAGTCCCATTATGGAACGGTTTTTAGGACTCATGTCAGGGCTATTCAACTTCAAATGCAAGGAGAGCTTATATAAAAAAGACTGGGGATTTGGGGGCCACAAGTAATAAGTTGTACATTTTTTTTCTATCAACCACAACTTTAAAGGATCCACATTAACTGATGCCAATAAAGCATCAGTTTGGGACTCATAATTTAAAATAATGGAGGTAATTTTTGACGCGAACTGTGTTTTGTCATTATCGCCTTTAGCACAGGTCAGATTGATGGATATACAACAGCTTACATGTTTACCCATTCCTCTCTGTATCAGGCTGACTCCAAATATAAATCAGTTGTAGACTTTCATTGAAATCCATGCAAACACACAGACAATTACATGATCACCCTCCTTCCATGCTGGCAGTAAGTCTCTCATTGTGTTCTGCTTTAAACACCAACACCTTGATCTTAAAGATGGCAAATATATATAAATATGCTGAGAAGGAACAGAGTGACTAACACACAGGTCTACAAAAATAACTGCATTTCAACAGACATTAAAACAGTTCCTTGATATATTTATTATGCTCATCAAGCTGCCTTCTCATTAGAAGTTTGAACATCTCTGTAGGTACCTCTCACCCTGAGGTATAACACAAACAAATTAAAAGGCAAGGAAAAAATATCCAACTCTGGGGGAAATAATTAAAACGTTCTGCCGTTTCTTGTTTATGTGCACACTTTTACATGTATATATGTGGAAGACACTATCATCTTTGCTTTGATGTCAAGAAGGCAGATTGGTGTTTGTGCATTGAAACCAGTGGACATTAGGCAACACAAAAATGACTAATTCAGGAGGTATTGAGGTTAAATTTCATGCGGTAGAAGCTGATATGAATTACTTCAAGGAATGCTAAGCCTTTAATTTGTTTCTCGTTTTGATCTGCCACATCTAACAAAGTGTTTAAAGCATTTTGAGCAACAGGTAAAAGCTTTGCTGCGAGGTACAGATGACCAGATGATCTCACAGACAGCGTTCCACCTGGCTTTAGTGACTTCCATCGGAGTTTTCATCTGTCCATTGATTGAGCCTGTGTGAAATTACTGTGGGTGATTAGGTGCAAAAGACAAGGCAGTGAATCCCTTTGTTTTTATTAACCTATGAGACATCCGAGTTCCATCTCCATAAATGAGACGCACAATAAACAATCCAGAGAAAAGATTGGCGAGGCCACTGACTGCTGAACTGGATCCTATTGCAGGCGAGTAGTGAAGTGCTGTATGTGTCACTATCTATCCCGTCATGAGTGCAAAAGCCAATTGGTTAGTCATGGCTCATATTCCTGCATATATGTCTTGCCAGCTCTTTGTAGCCTTTGAATAAATGGGGGCCATTTCCACTGGGAGGAAGAATGTTAAGTGGTGAGATGGTTGAAGAGGGATGAAGAGCATTCCCTGCTGTGTCTTATCTGAAGTGCACTGCAAGAATTACCCTCTTCCTCCGAGAGTTACTGCTGAGGAAAAGAGGAGAAGATACATCCTGTCAAGTGACAGAGAGCAACAGAGAGAAACTGGGATTTAAAATATAACCATACTATACTGGTAGACCAATCAAAGGTCTTGTTCTGAATCAAAAATACATTACCAGCAATGTAAAGTTAAAAAAATATATTATAGCAAATCAGCTGAATTTCACAAGAGATTTATTTGTACATGCACTAGGTCATTTGATATATTGAGTTTTCATTTACCTTTTTAGAATTAGAATTATTTAAGGTAGTATCTCACTGGGCTGCAACATATGGAGACTAGCTGACGATTCGAAATTGAGAGAAAATGATCAGAAAACGGGTAACTTTTTAATCGCAGCGTATTTGCAACCAGCAGGCTGTGTGGCTGTATTTTGAGCATTCATTGATTTATTTTGCCACTTATCCGTGGTTGGGTTGTGGAGGCAACAGGTCCAGGAGGGAAACCCAGACATTTCTTTCCTCACTGATAGACTCCAGCTCCTCCTGGAGGATCTCAAGGTGTTCCCAGGTCAGGGTTCAGGGTCTCCGCAACCCCCCCGCTTGAGCCTAGGATCACATTCTTTCAATCATGATCCAAACACACTAACCAGTCCTTTTTAAAAATGGGAATCACCACCATGGTCTGCTACTCCACAGGAATTGTCCCAGTTCTCCAATTAACAATGCAAAGGGATGTCAACTATCTAGATTAAAGAGATCCTTGAAAATGTCCCCTCCCAATCTGGGTCTGCTGTTCCCCAACAAAACCAAGCACAACTTTATTGTGTTTCTGAGTTGCCGAACAGTTTGTCAAAACCTCCTCAAGGCCAACTACAAGTCCTTCCTCATAGATTCACTAAATTCCTCCCACGCCTCAGTTTTTACTTCAGCCACTACAGAAGCTGCAGTCCGTCTATCAAGCCTGAAGGCCTCCGTCTTCAGCTCGACATCGTCCATCACTGCTGGCTTCCACCAACATGGAGCCAATTTTTGAAAATCAGGGCCTATTGTTATAAAATTATCATGTATGCCCACCTCCACCCACATAGTACCTCCATTTGCCTACTTTGTACCAACCCTGGCAGATGCCCCCACAGTTATTATTGAATCTACTTTGAAACGACGGTGGTTTTTAAAGAATTATTATTTATCGTTGGTGAAGGTTTTAGACCTGGGCAATCAGGGTAGCCTTGGATGTTCTCTGTCAGAGTTTGCTCCTGTTCAGGTATCAAAATACAGCTTCACCGCTCGAGACGGATTGGAGATGCCCTTGCCCTTGATACTACCTTTAAATGTGACAAGGCAGTGATTAAATGTGTTCTTGTGAAGTCTGGATTTACACAAAGCTAAAACTAGCCAAAATAACCTGCCTATGTGAGTAAATCAGACACTTAGCTGTGTCTATATTGTTTTAGGACTACTATGGCATCTTTCACAGTTTTATTATAAGGAAGGCATTTTAAAAATTATAAATACATTTGAAGAATCAGATATAGATGCAGATATAGAGGCAGATATTAACACACTGTCCCTGACAACAACAAGAGGATCCCAATAAAATGTTTTTTTTTTTAATTTTATTGTATTTTGCTTTGCTTTCTCGTGAGGTGACAGCAGCAGATTTCAGGTTCTACATGTCAGAGAGAATTCTTTGGTCTCAGAATAAAAACTGGACTGATCTGGTCCTCCGTGGACTTCAGGAGCTAAAGTCCACAGAGAGCTGGTGTTCGGACGAGAATGAATCCAGGTTAAATGAGGGTTAGAAGGTCAACTTTCTCCTGAAGTAGACCCTGACAGAGTAGTCACCACTGTGAAAGCTGGGACATGGGGCCACAACACTTTGAGCCATTTTGCCATAATGTTTGTCCTTTTTTTTCACCAGTATGAAGGCTGAAAGCAGCTCCTTCTCTTCTGTTTAGTATTCCTCGAGTTATGCACTGAAGTCAGACAAAGTTACTACACCGCTTTAAAATGACCTTAAGCAGTTCTGCTACTTCAAATAAATGCAAACATGCCTCCGTGCTTTAATATTAAATATATTCAGTTTAGCTTATCTTGTTGTATTTAAGACATTACAGACACTGCATTGATTTTCTGCAGTGAAAATTTTATGCATTCAACCTGAGACTTCAAGCCAAACGGTTTACAGATCACTGCTGATAGGCAAAGGTTGACGTTCTGCAAAATGCTGGGATGTTTTATTGATTGTCTGAGTAGGTATTTGAGTTTGTTTTCAAATACATTCAATAGAAAAAAAAGTTTTGGGTTGGGGGGGAAGACTTCAGCATGACAAGAGCAGTTATCAGATTTCTTTCTGGGGTTTAAAGTTACTAAAATGTTGAACTGAGGAACAAATGAACCAAAACCTAAAATGACTTAATTTAACTTATTTTAAAGGCCTAAAATTCCTCAAAAGAATGCATCCAACCAAATGATTGACCGAGCTGTCAATCAGTCCTGCCTCACGCCGCTATCAGCCCCCACCGCCATGGCTGATTTGCTGGAAACCGGGGGGTAAAATCCGACCTTCAGTATGCAGCGAATTTAACTTCTTGTCCAACCCGATGATGGCCGAGACAAACCCAAAGACTTCTGAGTGCAATCTTTTGTTCTTATTTTGTCAGAAATGTTAAAGACATGGTGATTTGAAGGGGGCAGTGCTTGGGCCTTAGCCCCCACACGCCCCCCCTGCTGCTCGCTGCTTCAGAGGTCCAACTGCTTTCTACAATAGAGCCGTGATTACACCTACACCGCTCACAAGCTTCTCGGTTCCTCCCCAACTGTCTGCTCTCCGCTTCCGACCCAGCAGGAATGTGATTGCACCAACGCCGCTCACCCTTTCACTTCCTGCCTCTCTGGATCGCTGTCCCTCCATCACCGCCTCCCACATGTGCCACCGTGCCACGCTGCCATTCCCGTTATTCTAACTTACGTGGGTGTACATACTGCAAAATAGGAAAGAAAGTTAACCAAAGAATGGTCATAAAAGGAGGCGTGAGATTAGTTATTTATTAAAAGTAATGGCCTAGAATTGCTTGAGGGAATGCATATCACCCGCCACCTTTAGACTAAGTTGTAGCCATTTTGGTCCAACTTTGAAAATACACAGTATGTGGAATTTCATGCAATATTGCAAGAAGTACGTCCTGTGATTAACTGTTGGCATCAACTTTAGGTTTTAGATGACGCACAGCCAATAGCACCCCAAAGTTTAGCTTGATATCTGGAAAATGGACTGGTAGACATTTTGTGATCTCTGAGGCAACTTGGCTGTGGCGGCCATCTGGAATTGAGCTGTCTCCAATAAATAATCAGTTGTTAATGAGTATTTCCTGAAAGTTTCATTAGAATTCCACCCGTGTTTCATGACATTGAGTTCGACTCCAACAGTTAAGGACAAAATTTTAAAAAAGGATCTCAGTATGTGTTGGGAATCAGTCTCACCTAATAAACCACAAAATATGAGCTCAACGTCTGTAAAACCGACTGAGTTATAGTCAGTTTTGTGTAGCTGCGGTGGCTATTTTCTGTTTTTAACATGGACAAAGGACAAACTATTCTTATTATTTGATAATAAATATCTGAATTATCTGATTACCTAAATGTTTTTATCTTTAAGAGTTGGTTCATATTGGTTCAAAAGCTGTAAATAGAGAACATTTACTTTAGCATCAGAAACAATGAACTGCATATAACGTTAAAATAAACATCCTGAACGACGATGGGATTGATACACAGCAGAGACTAATCTGGTGTAAAAAAGTGAGTGTGCTGTAATGATTTGACAGAGTGCAGCTTTGGCTGAAAGGCTGAAGTGCATAAATCACAACAGCACCTAAATTAATCAAAGAGGCGACATATAAAGCCGCATTTCACATCTGAAATTAGCTTATCAATAATTCACCGATACTGGAACACAACGGAGTGTCCTTCATCTGCATGGTTTCTACGGCAAAACGGAAATTTTATCCAGAAATGATTTATGCTCTGCTGGAAAACCAAGACGTGTTTAGCTTACTTTAAAAATATATGATTTTTCCAGATAAGTATGATGTGTTTGGAATTGGGTTTTTGCCATCGACCGGAAGGTTAGTCTATATGTTTCCAACTCAGACTGACACTAAAAAAAGCTTTATTATAATATACAAATTTAATACCCGAGCTGTTTAATTGTGTTTATAGACAGACAACGAAAGGCAAAGGCAGGAAATAATGTTTGTGTCTGTGTTAGTGTTTCTGTTAGCAAAAAATATAAATGATTTCAAGTTTTCTAGTAATTTTAATGAGGAAAAACAATGAAAGTTAATGGAAGTTTTAGCCCTAATGTCATGAACGAGTTGAATGTTTTGACAAATTAATGGTTAAAATAGTTGAAAATATGCTATTTGAGTGATCTCAAATATTATATATTAACACAAAGATAACAAATGCATACTGAAAAAGTAAGATAAACCCTATGAGTCAAAAAACAAACAGAAGAAACTATAAAAAGGGAAACGATGTAATTGCTGACTCAGCATTTACACAATTAAAGAAACATAATTAGTCAGCATTAAGTCTTAAAATCATCATTTGTCTCATCTATCTGTGCTGCATAAGAGAAAAGAAATATTTCCTCATTTTTAAGCTTTCTCAAAATTTTAGATTTCCAATGTTTGCGTCTTAAAGGCCAACTTGCAAGTTCTTTAAACTTAAAATGAGTTTTTTTTTTTTTTTTATTTCACAGCCTCTGCTCCCTATTCTTTTTGACAGATTGTGTTTCAGAGTGCACTTTGAGCTTTCTGTTCATCTCAGTCTTTTCTAGTCTATATTTGTGTTTTTCTCCATGTATTTTTCTTGTGTGTTTTGAACCTGCTTGAAGTAATTCAAGCTCACTTTAGCTCTTTCCAACCTGCCTCCGAAGCCGAGCAGACGGGGGGGGGCGGCACCTTTTTGAACTGTGACCATTAGCCTTTCTCTGACAATACATTTGACCTCCTGCACCAAATAGATTTCTGCTAAATTGGTCAGGAAGACAAAATGCTCCACGTACAGTAATACGTGCCGAGTCTTTGTGTACTGTACAGAAACTGATGGCAAAAAAATGTCTTCCATTATAACCTCCCTCCTTCCATCTTGCTCCTGCACTTGTTTCCGCTCAGTCCACCCTTTGGCCAGGCGGAGCAAATTTCTGTGGAAGCACTCAGCCGAACAAAATGACTTCACACCGACGGACAGAAAGACGAGTGAGGCAAGGACGGCCTCTGAATCAGACTGTGTCTGTGTGTGTTTCTGCAGGAAAAAGAAATAAAATGAAAAGAAAGTTTATGTCGGAACATGATGAACTAATTGGGGAACTTGTTTTCATACGTTCAATTAAAAGCCTAGCATTGCTTGAAGGAATGCATATCGCCCGTAGCCTTTCATGCCAGAGTTTTAGACAAAGACATGGTGAGAAATGACGGATTTGAAGCCATTTTGGTCAAACCTTGAAAATAACATGATTCCAAATCTCATGAGATGTCACAAGCAGAGTATGTGCAAAAGTTATTACTCGTCATGATTGCGTTGGTAGATTAGTGGCGGTCACGTTTTTGGGATTTACTCCAAATGTTAGTTAAAGTTAAAAATGTAATTTAAAACATTATGCAATGACTACACCAAATTTTTGCTTAAAATCTTTAAAGTTTACCAAATTACAGCCATTTTTGTGTTTAAGGTCGGTTGGCTCTGGTGGCCATCTTGAACTGGGTTGTCTTGATTTGTGAATCAGAGGAACATCCAATGCTTGTATCCTGAAAGTTTCAATGAACTCCATGAGGTGGTGCATGAGATATTTTGCTAACAGAATTGACCAAGCGTTAATTTTAAAAAGATCTTGCAAAAAACAGCTTCTGGAGAATCCGTTGGGGATCAGACTCGGCTACTGCTACACCAAATTTTAGCTCAATATTCTTAAAATTGAGTTATTCCCATTTTTGTGCTTTTTAAGGTGAGTTGGCTGTGGCGGCCATCTTGATTTGGATTGGCTCCAAAAGTTAATAAGTGACTGATTCTGAAAGTATCATTAAAATTCGTCCAGAGGTGTCTGAGACATTTTGGTATCAGATACACAAACACAGATTTTTGGTGAAAACATTATCACCAGTTTTTCACCTTTCTGTGGCGGGCGATAATAGCTAACAGCGCTAACGTTTTGCTTTCTGTGACGCCTCATTGGTTGAAAAGGCCGTGAGGATTTAAGGCTGCAGCGGCGGTTACAGAAATGGGTTATACGTTAGAGAATCAATGCAGCCAATGGAAGGTCTTCCCGAGGACAAGAACAACGCTGTTTTTATGTATGGACAGAGCCTTTTATCAGTGAGGCAAATAAATAACATTTTTATCACCTAATCAGTCTTCTCCACCAACTGCCTGACCTCAGGCCTCCTGTCAGAACTCATGGCTGACTGGTTCCAAAGAGCCGGAGCTGTTTGTTTAAATGTAAAGGTAATCAGGCCTAGTGTGCCTCAGGGATCCGGAGAGCCGGGGAGAGACAGATGGGTTGATCCCAGGGGAGGAGGACAAGGACAGGCCAAATCAGCAAGTTCCGCACCCTTTTTTCCACCAATCATCCATATCAATACAGAATCCTAAAGCTGTTCTTTCAGGCTGAACTGATCCGACATTTCTGGAGTTTGTTACTAACATTAGAAACATGCAGAAAAACTGGTCCATGCATTTACCCCTTCTATGCTGGACTGCTGTAATTCCCTTATTATCTGGATGTCAAAACAAACAAACAAATAAAAAAAAAACTCGAAAAGATTTTCAGTTGAACCAAACTTCTAAGAAACAAAGCTCTTAACAACCAAGCTCCACTTTATATTAAAGATCTTATTGTTCCATATTTTGCTAACAGAGCTCTTCACTCACAAGCTGCAGGTTTACTTGAGGTTCCTAGAGTTTCTAAAGCGGAACAAGGGGCGGAGCTTTCAGTTCTCAGACTCCTCAGACTCAGTTTCTGACACCCTGTCTACTTTTCAGACTTTCCTTTTCAATAAATCCTATAGTTGGGGTTAGTTTAGGTTTCCTGAGCTGTCACTTAGTCCTGCTGCTGGAGGACAAACCGTCCACATGTCCTCACGCTGTCTTAACTTGCTCTACTCTCCTTGTTTGTCCATGTAATTATCCCTGCCGTTAACCGGTGTCTGTCTTCCTATAGAAACTCAACCAGGACGAGTCATTCTGCGTTTGTCTCTCTTTCCCGTCCTCTCAAACTCCAGCCGGGCGAGGCAGATGGACGCTTATCCTGAGCCTGGTTCTGGTTCTGCTGGAGGTTCCTTCCTGTTCAAAGGAAGTTGTTTCTTTCCACTGTCGCCTCAGTGTTGCTCACAAAAGGAAGTTGTGATAAAATGAAGATTCGATGCGATCTGCTGGCTTCCTTAGATAATTTTTACTAATTTGAATTTCATAATGTCCTGTATGTGAATGTATTTGTACAATAATTGGACTTAATTGACTAAATAGATAAATTCTGAATTAACTTTTTAAATATATATAGCGCCCTTTGATGGCTTATAAATAAAATGAACTGTATTTTAGTATAAATCTTGCTAATCTTTGTTAAAAACAAACTAAGTTTAACTGTTTTACTCTGTATATAAAATTCAAACCAAAGAGCGATGTGAACAATAGGTCTGCATAAAGAAAATTTGATAAAATATTTAAAGAATTTAGTTTAATTCTAAGTTTTGATGATTTTAGCAACACTTTAGTAGTTGATTTAATCTAATCCACAGTTTGAAGATTCAATGATTCTCTTGTTTTTACTTCAGTAAACCCTTTTGTTTCATGAATACGAGATGTTTGGAGCAACCACGTGTTTCAGGAGTTTAGGAGTTTTACAAAGAAGAAAATATTTATTTATACAGTTATTTATTCAGATATAAAACAGCATACGAGAAGAACCCTGTTTCTAATCTGGGGCTGCCAAAGTAAAATTAAGAGTGGAGCCAGATGCATTTTTATCTGGGAAAAGTAAACAGTTTTATGTCCAGAAATTAATCTGAGTAAACCCACTGAGAAAACCAGATGTGATTCAGTTTATATTAAGATAAGTGGACGTTTCATTGACAAACTGTAAAGCTGTAATAATTATCTACCTGATGAATGATAAAGTCTGTTTGCTTCATTTCCAGCAAGGAATATGGTTCCTATAATTTTCACCCAGTTCTTCACAGTTTCTCTTTTTTAAGAAGTCATTTTTTTAAAAAACAGAATTAAATGCAAATAAGCTGATTATCATATAAACGTCTGTTGCCTCAGGGGCCAAGAAACTCTTGGCTTTATTTATTTATTTTATCATATTTTTCACAGCTCCCCATTAAACTGACTTTAATCAGTTCACACTTTGTTTTGAAGACATTAGGGATTCTGGGAGCAGTAAAAAGGGGCCTGATTTTCTGGATATGGGTGCACACAGACACATTCTGGTTTCGAAAAGAAGAAACAGCTTTGTCAACATCACGTTAGCTGTACATGTTTATCTTTATGTCATTAGGAATTTTGAGACGTTGCAGGTGCTTGCTTTGAAATTAACAACCTAAAATACCTGGAAAGAATGCATATCACCCACCACCTTTGATGCCACAGTTTTATGCATGAACAATATGACATTTTAAAGATCAGAGCTGTTCAAAGTCTGGAGCAATCCACTCTGGTTTTGTCCACATGCAGACATGCAGTTGGGTTTATTTTTGAAAAGACCTTTGAAAGATGGCAGATCTTCATGAATGAGAACAAACTGATTAATATCTCAGAAAAGCTGCAGATTGCAGCAGCTTTGGTTTCCTGGAGGACAGGATGTGCAGAGGTCATCTCCTCCAGGTAAACTGGTGTGAGGTTCAATACACTTTGTGCTATTGAATACACACCCTGCTCTTCTTCCTCCCACTGCCTTCCTCCTCGATCGCCTTCGATCGACTTCACTGTGAACCAGCCTTGTACCCCCCACCCCCCATTTTAAAACTACACCACTTTTTATTTGTATCCTTGGGCTTGGGTTATCGTGAGGGTGACTGAGCTCCTCTTCCATGAGTTTTTAATGCTTCGGGTGTTTTTTCTGCAAACACCTGTTCACACACACAAGAGTGCATAACCACATTTCTCAAAAAGTTAGATCAATGAAGAAAACTTAAATGAAAACTGAATGCAAAGATATTTTATGGGTATAAATCTGTTTACTGAGGGAGGTTCCACAGTTGTCTAGTTTCAGAGTTTCTATAGAAGAATTAAGAGCGGAGTTATCTGTCTAAAGAAACAAACTCTCTAGGATCCAGACAGAAATATAGACCATTAAAAGGGATATGTGAAGGCATAATGCATAATTAATATCTTACCTGTTGCAGATAACTCTTTGAACAAACTTAGTTTGGAGAAAAACAGCTCACCTCTGACAAGACTGACGAGCTAATGGCTAGTCAGCAAAGATTAAAGTGGGCTGCTACAACCTTAAAACCACTCCAGTCTCTGAAATTTTATAGCGCTTCATGCTAACGCTAATTCATCGACCTTTTACATTGCTGTCTGGTTATGAGTGCAGTTAACAGTAGCAGCAGCTAGCTGTAGCACGTCCAGCATGAATACCATAATTCTGCTGGAATAACGGTGTAAAGCAGAACTGACAGAAACATAAAAGTTTCTAAAAAGTGTTTGCATTTTAAGATGTTTGAGACTGAAGTGGTTTTAAGACGGCAGGGATTCAGCTTGTCAGATTTAAACCATTTCTCCACACTCAGTCTGTTCAAAAAGGAGGTAAGATATTATTTATTTATAACCTTTCCACAGAACCAGACTTTTTTTATTATAAGTAAATACAGCTCCACCCTTTTCCAAACTAAGAGCCAAAACACAAACCGTCAATACTCTGGTCCAATCATTTCATGTAACGCTGCAGCAAAAAGGCAAAAGAATGTAAGAACAAGTATCACAAAAATATACTTTATTATAACAAACTGTCACTAAGAATTAAAAGACTGTTAAAATAAACCATGAAGGTCCAGTAAAGAGGACAATGATCAGTGAAACAGAACAGCAGCGGGTTTAATATGCCGTTGAAGAAAAGTGATGATTAGAAGGAAATCTCTTACAACAAATCAAATATGTCTGCAGTTATTTAATTATTCCATCTCCATTCTTCTCTCTTTATCTGAATCAGTATAATGTGATGTTGTCAAATTAAATTAACGCTTATTGATGAGACAACATCAGTTATGGAGCGCACTCAGAGACGTGTCAAGAACCATCAGTGTCTAACCGTCTCAGTCCTCTGCGCTCATCCAACACGAGCGCTTTATTCAATCTGCAAACCTCTGAAAGTGTGCATTAACAGAAGCTCTGTCTCACTAATGTCTTTATTATTATTACTCATTATTACCACTTTGTTTGCAAACTGTTGCATTTTTGATCAACCCTTTTCTGTCAGTGTGCTTCTGATTAGGAGTCGGTATTAAAAGGGACATGAGCTGTTGAATGCAAAGCTTAATTATATTTTAAAGAACTTATGTTGGGGAAACCATGTAACAGGACCTAGAAAAGAGGTGAGGAAGAAGAGGGGTTTCAGTAGCATGAAGCAGCTCCATATTGGTTGCAGGTAAAATTTTCATCCAATTTTATTTTTTTAAAAGGCAATAAACATGTAATTCAAATAAAGTATGCTGTTTCAGCATCATTTGTTTGTTGTGATTCATAAAATATTTTGCTAACGTTTGATGAAAGTACATCTACAACTTTTGGACTCCATCCATTCCCTTCACCTGACTCTCCATGCAGGATCAGGAGCTGGTGCCCATTTCCAGAGAAGAGTGGGACACCCTGAACCAGTTGCATCACAGAGATTTGGACCAGTTTTTAAATCATTATTTATCGTTAATGTGGGTTTTAGACTTTGACATTAAGGCCTATAGACTTTCCTTTAATAACTGAGCTCCTGTGCAGCTCCAGCACTCAGTAAATTACAAAAATCAGTCCCTCCAGGACATTTTTTGTGATTGTTGCGGGCTAAAATAACTGATTTCGCAGGGCATTTCCCTAAAAGTTGCGATTTTTTTCTTACTGAAATCAATAAAACAACCATAACTCTTACTATATAAACCAAAAATACTTCCTAGTTGTGTAAGATAATTGCCAACAAACACTGACATTCTCAAAAGGTGCTTTATTTGAGAACTTTGATAGCTTCTAAACTGACATTCATGACCATTTCTGGATTGTCCCTGGTCTGCAGCTCTCCTCACATGTTTTGCAGACACAAAGTGTTTGTCGATGCGTTTATNAAGCATTAGCGCACATTTTGGCTTCGGTCGCTGCTCCTGCACGCTCCCGGCATTCTGATGTTAACAGGAAGTGACGTCACGTGTCTTCTTCCTGAGTTATTCGGGGTTATTTTGTATTCCACGCTACACAAACCCACAAAGAAGAGACTAGACCGCATAAACGGTGGCGAATCACTTTGGGTTAAAGTTGCAGGAAAGTTGCGGTGTTTTGGGCAAAGTTGCGATGTTGTGTTAAAACTAAACAGTTTGAGATGCCTGCAACAACTCTGAATAGACAGAAAATTTGTTGCACAAATGTTCGAACGCGTTTAAAATTCAAGCGACACGACCCCCCCCCGAATGTTACAAGACATTTTAGAGACTCCCTCACTAACAAGGTAAATAAGAATAATCAGAACAAAACCTAACAATACGTCACAAAACGATCAAAGTAGACAAAGAAAAAGAGTTGTGTCGATTGCATTGTGCCACACAGAGCCTTAGCAGATCATATTGTTTCTTCCCTCTTTCAGCAGAACATCGTTTCCAACCATACTGTCATGGAAAAAGTCACGAGAACAGACAAGTCTGACTTAATTTCTCCTTACATATAAACAAAAACCCAAGCAGCTGCAAAACATAAAGGAACTGACAGGAAACAACACTCTTTCATGTCAGCAAAACCTCTCCAGAATTCAGATAGTGCTGAGACCGAGCAGGAGAGTGCCGGCGGCAGGGAGCGAGCGGGCACCGAGAGGTGGGAACTGCACACATGAAAGCAAGGCAGGAAGGGAGCGACAGGTTGATTTATTCAAAGTGTGAGGAGTGAGTCAATCAAACTTTAATGACATGTGGGAGCACAAGTCTTCCTGTCTCCCTCCACACTTCGATCCAGGCCTCGACTCGGTCCTTCGTCCTTATCGTGTGAAACGCCGAGTCAGCGTTCACCGTTTTCCTGTTTGTAGTTTGTTTAATATGTTTCTGCAATCAAATTACTTCCACAAACTTTATATTTTATCATTCATACTGTCAGAACAATCAGCTTGATCAAGATCTGACTTCTAGTATTTGTAACTTTATAAAAAGTTAAATAATTTCAAAAAGTAAACATTTCCCCCATAGAAATGCATTAAGAGCTCTATAACACATCTGTTCATTTATTTGTTCACTGTTCTCTCAAATCTGCTTCAGCATATTTGCTTTTAGCCACTATTGGCTAATTTTAGCTTTTACCTATTATTTAGCTAATCTTAGCTTAGCAACCATTTTGCTTTTAGCTTCTATTTAGTGAATTTAGCTACTGTTTTACCAATTTTGGCTTTTAGCAACAGTTATGTTAACCTTCAGCTAGTTTTGCTACATTCAGCTATAATTTTACTAACTGTTTGTAGGTAAGGTTTTGCTCATTTTAGCTTTCAGATCATTTTAATTATTTTAGCCTTCAAGCAACAGTTTTATTAGTTTTTGCTTCTTGTTACTTTTTAGCTTACATAAGTTTTTAGCAATGTTTTCTCTTTCTTAAAATTTTAGTTTTTGTTACAGTTTTGCCCGTTTCAGTTTTAAGCTTTGTCAGTTCATGTTTCAACAGATTTTAGCCGACTCATTCTCCACATTTCTCTAGTTTCTTTCCCGTTTCCTGAACTCGCTCCGGAACCCGGTTTCCTTCCCTTCCTGACAGCCAAATCTGCACCCGTCTGTGCAGAACAGGAATCAAGGTGCTCTTCATGCTCAGTGGGTTAAAGTAAATGACAGAAAGATAAAGAGAGGAACAGGAAGTGATTTACCTTCACGAGTGGCAGCATGCATGATGCACTGACAGTATTTGTTGCATTAACCCCTCGACTGGAAAGGATGGACAAAAATTGTTGTTCGGGCCGAACGATCTCTCTGACAACTCACTTAGGCAGCAGTTTACTCAGAAACACTCACTTAAACCTACAAATGGATTTTTCATTCATAGAACGTATTTATTACAGTTTTTTAATTGGTAGAAACCTAAATTTGAGGCCTAAATGAGAAACAGCTGGTTAAACATCCTGGATCTAAAGGTGGCCATATGTATTTAGATATATTTAAATATAAGAAAGTTAGTAGAAGTTTGAGGAAGATTCTTATGGGGCTGTCAGATATAATGATGTAGCAGATGGAAAAAGATTTTACCCAATTATATAAAACAAAAACTAACAAATGAGGATATTCTTTTATTTAGGTGAAGCAGGTGCTTATAAGCCAACTAAAAACAAGAAAAAAAGGTAAATCGTTTAAAGAAAACAATATAGTAAAATATCCTGTTAATGAAACTCAGGAAGTAATTACATGATAACCTAAGGCGGCGGGCGATATGCATTCATCCGACGGGCAGGAGGAAGATCTGTTCAGGAGGAAGATCTGCTGCTGAGAATTCAAATCAGCATCATTTCAGCCTCCAAACTATTTGGCCACTACTTCCACCAAACAATTTCGAGTTGAATATGACAGCATTTCACGCTTTGAACACACACACACTCTTATTTCAGCCGATATTGGCAGGGTGTTTGAGAGCTTCTATTATCCTGTGAATGAGCTGTTTAGAGGCTTGATGTGGACTCTGGCAGCCAAACAGAAGCACCTGCTTTTTGATGTGCCCTCTGCTGCTGTCAGGTAGAACACAGATGAATCTGTTATTCCTTTCTTCTTTGTCTTTGTTCACTTCTCAAAGTTAAAACCCAAACTCTAATCTTTTTTTACCCTCCTGGCCCACGTCTTAGGGGTCCGCCATATTCAAAAGTAATTTGTTTATCGGGTTGCAGAAAGATATTACAAGCGACACACACAGCATATGGACGTCGTTGCGAGCATTCCTGGGAATCTTAAAATGTGATTCTTGTTGTAGAACAAATAAATTAAAGGCGCAAAATATTCGTGACATGGTGAACCTGCACATACAGGTGCTGGTCAAAATTAGAATATCATGAAAAAGTAGATTGATTTCAGTAATTCCATTTAAAAAGTGAAACTTGTATATTATATTCATACATTACATACAAACTCATATATTTCAAATGTTTATTTCGTTTAATTTTGATGATTACAAATGACAACAAATG